>NW_028270183.1:80866414-81166414 GCF_037043375.1 Chiloscyllium plagiosum
CAGATTGTGTAAGAGAATCAAAGTGTCACAGAGTGTGAATGGGCATCACTGAGTTTGTAAGGGAATCACAGAGTGTCCCAGAGTGTACGCGATATCAAAGGGTGTCCCAGCGTGTGCGCGGTAGCACAGAGTGTCCCAGATTGTATACAGCATCACAGAGTGTCCCAGAATGAAAGTGTGCTGCAGAGTGTGTAAGGTATTCACAGAGTGTCAAAAAGTGTGTAGGCAAATCAAAGAGTCTCCCAGAGTGTGCGCGGTATCACAGAGTGTCCCAGAGTGTGCGCGGTATCACAGAGTGTCCCAGCGTGTGCGTGGTAGCACAGAGTGTTCCAGATTTTATACAGTGTCACAGAGTGTCCCAGAGTATGTTACAGAAGGACAGTGTGCCGCAGAGTGTGTAAGAGAATGACGCAGTGTCTCAGAATGTGTAATGGAATCACAGAGTGTCCCGGAGTGTATAAGGGAATCACAGATGTCCCCGAGTGTGTAAAGTAATCATAGATATTCACAGTCTGTACGATATCATAGAATGCTCCAGAGAGTGTACGGTGGAAGCAAATCTCAGAGTGTTTTCGAGAGAATAAGAGAATCACAGTGTCCAAGAAGTGTAAGAGATTCCGAGAATGTCCCAGAATGTATTAGAGATTCACAGAGTGTCCCAGAGTGTGTAATGGAATCACAAATTGTCACAGTGTGCGTAAATGAATCACAGGGTGTCACGACGTGTGTAAGGGAATCACCGAGTGTCAAAACGTGTGTAAATGAATCACAGTGTGTCCCAGAGTGTGCACGGTATCACAGAGTTTCACAGAGTACGCGAGGGTATCGCAGAGTGTCCCAAAGTGTGTAAGGGAATCACCGATGGTAATATAGTGTTTAAAAGAATCACAGAGTGCCACAGAGTGAGTAAGAGAATCACAAGTCACAGAGTGTGTAAGAGTTTCACAGAGTGTCCCAGAGTGTGTAAAGGAATTACGGACAGTCCCAGAGCGTGTATTGGAATTACAGAATGTTCCAGAGTGTGTAAGGGAATTACAGAGTGTCCTAGAGTGTGTAATGGAATTACAGAGTGTCCCAGAGTGTGTACGCAGTATCACAGAGAGTATCAGCGTGTGCGTGGTAGCACAGAGTGTTCCATATATTATACAGTTTCACAGAGTGTCCCAGACTATGTCACAGAATGACAGTGTGCTGCAGAGTGCGTAAGGTATTCACAGAGTGCCACAGAGTGTGTAAGAGAATGATGGAGTTTCTCAGAATGTGTAAGGGCATCACAGAGTGTTCCGGAGTGTATAAGGGAATCACAGATGTCCGAGAGTGTGTAAAGTAATCATAGATATTCACAGAGTGTGTATGGCATCATAGAGTGTTCCAGAGAGTGTACGATGCAAGGAAATCTCAGAGTGTCACAGAGTGAATAAGAGAATCACAGAGTCCAAGATGTGTAAGAGATTGCCAGAGTGTCCCAGAGTGTGTAAGAGATTCACAGAGTGTCCCAGAGTGTGTAAAGGAATCACAAATTGTCCCAGTGTGGATAAAGTAATCACAGAGTATCACGACGTGTGTAAGGGAATCACCGAGTGTCAAAACGTGTGTAAGGGACTCACAGTGTGTCCCAGAATGTGCACGGTATCACGGAGTGTCACAGAGTACGCAAGGCTATTACAGAGTGTCCCAAAGTGTGTAAGGCAATCACCGAAGGTAATATAGTGTTTAAAAGAATCACAGAGTGTTACGGAGAGTGTAAAGGAATCACAAGGTATCACAGAGTGTGTAAGGGAATCACAGAATGTCACAACGTGTGTAAGAGAAACACAGCGTGTGGAGGAGAATCACAGAGTGTCCCAGAGTGAGTAAGAGAATCACATGTCACAGAGTGTGTAAGAGATTCACAGAGTGTCCCAGAGTGTGTAAGGTATCGCAGACTATCCCAGAGTATGTACGGTATCACAGAGTAACCCAGAGTGTGTACGGTATCACGGAGTGTTCCGGAGTGTGTCAGGAATCGCAGTGTGTCCCAGAGTGTGCGCGGTATCACAGAGTGTCACAACGCTTGTAAGGGAATCACAGAGTGTAACAAGGTGTGTACGTGTATCACAGTGTGTCTCAGAGCGTGTACGGTATCACGGACTGTCCCAGAGTGCGCAAGAGAAACTCAGCTTGTCACAGAGTGTGTGTGAGAAAATCACAGAACGTAATAGAATGTGTAAGAGAATCAAAGAGATTCACAGAGTGTGTACGGTATCACAGAGTGCCAAGAGTGTGTAAGGAAATCACAGAGTGTACGCGGTAGCCCAGAGTGCCCCAGTGTGTGCGTGGTATCACAGAGTGTCCCAGATTGTATACCCTCTTTTCCAGTGCACCAGTGTGTGTAAGAGAATGACAGTGTGTCCCAGAGTATGTAAGGTATTCACAGAGTGTCGCAGAGTGTGTGAGAGAATGACAGAGTGGCACAGAGTTGTACGGTATCACATAGTGTCACAGAGTGTGCAAGGGAATCACAGAGTGTCCCACAGTGTGTAGGAGAACCACAGTGTGTGTAGGAGCATCACAGAGTGTAACAGAGTGAGGAAGAGAATCACATGTCGCAGAGCGTGTAGGAGATTCACATTGTGTCCCATAGTGTGCAAAGGAACCACAGATTGTCCCAGAGTGTATAATGGAATTACAGAATGTCCCAGGGTGTGTAAGGGAATCTCAGAGTGTCCCAGAGTGCGTATAGTAGCACGGAGTGTCCCAGGCTATGTATGGTATCATGGAGTGTCCGAGAGTGTGTCAGGGGTTCACAGAATTCCGAGAGTGTGTAAGGGAATCACAGTGTGTCCCAGAGTCTGCACCGTATCACAGAGTGTCACAATGCGCGTGAGCTAACCACAGAGTGTCACAACGTGTGTAAGGGAATGAAAGTGTGTCCCAGCGTGTGAACGGTATCACAGAGTGTCCCTGAGTGTGTAAGGGAATCACAGAGTGTCATTACGTGTGTAAGGGAACGATAGAGTGTCACAATGTGTGTAAGGGATTCGCAGAGTGTCACAATGTGTGTAAGGGAATCACAGAGTGTCCCAGAATGTGAACGGTATCACAGAGTGTCCCACAGTGTGTCAGGGAATCACGGTGTGTCCCAGAGCAGAGTGTGCACGGTATCACAGCGTGTCCCGGATTGGGTAAGGGAATCACAGAGTGTGCCAGGGTGTTTTTGGTGTCACAGAGTGTCCCAGAGAGTGTACTGTGCAAGGGAATCACAGAGTGTCAGTGAGTGAATAAGAGAATCACTGAATCCCAGAGTGTTTAAGAGATTGACAGAGTGTCCCAGAGGGTGTAGGGGTTTCACACAGTATCCAAGAGTGTGTAAGGGAAACACATAGTATCCCAGTATATGAAAAGGAATCACAGAGTGTCAAAACATGTGTAAGGGAATCACAGAGTATCAGAACGTGCGTAAGGGAATCACAGTGTGTCCCTGAGTGTGCACAGTATCACTGAATCTCCCAGCGTGTGCATGGTATCACATTGTGTCACAGAGCGTGCAAGGGAATCACGTAGAGTCCCAGAGTGTGTAAGTCAATCACAGAGTGTCCTAGCGTGTTTAAGAGAATCACAGCGTGTGTAGGAGAATCACAGAATGTCGCAGAGTGAGTAAGAGTATCACATGTCACAGAGTGTGTAAGAGATTCACAGAGTGTCCCAAAGAGTGTGTAAGGGAATCACAGAGTGTGTAATTCTGTGACACACTGTGTTTCCCAGTGTGTGTAAGGGAATCACAGAGTGTCCCAGGTTTTGCACGGTATCACAGACTGTCCCAGAGTGTGTACGGTATCACAGAGTGTCACAGTGAAAGTGAAGGAACCACAGAGTGTCCCAGAGTGTGCACGGTATCACAGAGTGTCACAACGTGTGTAAGGGAATCAAAGAGTGTCACAATATGTGTAAGTGAATCACAATGCGTCACAACATGTGTACGGTATCACAGTGTCCGAGAGTGCGTTCGGTATCACAGAGGTTCACAGAGAGAGTATAGAAATGACAGAATGTTCCAGAGTGCTTAAGGGAATCACAGATAGAGTGTCCCAGAGTCTGTAAGGGAATCACAAAGTTTCGCAGAGAGGGTAAGGGAATGACAGAGTGTCCCAGAAGATGTAAGGGAAACACAGTGTGTCACAACCTGTGTAAAGGAATCACAGAATGTCCCAGAGTGTCATAGAATGTGTACTGTATCACAGAGTGTGTATGAGAATGACAGTGAATCCCAGAACTTGTAAGGAAATCACAGAGGTATAACAGAATCACAGTGATTGACAGAGCGAGTAAGAAATTGCAGAGAGTGTAATGGAATCACAGAGTGTGGAAGAGAATCACACTGTTACAAAGATTGGAAGAGAATTACAGATTTACAGAGTGCCTCGAGGAGTCACAGAGATTCACAGTGAGTGGAAGGGAACCAAAGTGTGTCACAGTGGGTGTAAAAGAATCACAGGGAGCCACGGAGCGTGTAAAGGAATCACAGTGTCCCTGAGTATGTAAGGGAATCACAAAGGCTCACAGAGAGGGTAAAGGAATGGCAGAATGTCCCAGAAGATGTAAGGGAATCACAGAGTGTCACAACGTGTGTAAGGGAATCACAAAGTGTCCCAGAGTGTGTGAGGTATCACAGAATGTCATAGAGTGTGTAGGATATCACAGAGTGTGTATGAGAATCACACTGTTACAGAGATTGGAAGAGGATCACAGATTCACAGAGTGTCTCAAGGACTCACAGAGATTCACAGTGAGTGGAAGGGAACCACAGTGTGTCACAGAATGTGTAAAAGAATTGCAGAGAGCCACAGAGCTTGTAACGGAATCACAGAATGTCCCAGGGAGTGTAAGGCAATCACCTAGCGGGAAAGGGATTCAGAGTGTCCGAGAGTGTGTGGAAGTGAATTACCGTGTGCCCGAGACTGTTTGGAGGGGAATCACGGAGAGTAATAAAGATGCACTGAGTCCGTGAGTCAGAGAGAGTTACATGGTATCACACAGAGTCGGAGAGAGTCACCCAGAGTGTTGCAGAGAGTCATTGGGTACCGTCATGCTCACTCTCCTACACACTTCAACACCGTCACACATACTCTCTTACACACTCCCCCACCGTCATGCTCACTCACCAACCCGCTCGCACACCCTCACTCTCACCCACCTCCAGACTCCAACACAGTCACACTGACTCTCCTACACACTCTCCCACCATCACAGTCACTCTCCTATACACAGCCCGACCGTCACTCTGACTCTCCTACACACTCCCACACCGTCACTCTCACTGGCCCACACGCCCCCACACCATCACACTCACTCATCTACACACTCCCACACAAACGCACTCACTCTCCTTTACAGTCCGACACGTCACGCTTTCTCTCCTACACACTCCCACGCTGTCACACTCACTCTCTTCCACACTGCCAAACTGTCACACTGTAACGATCACTCTCCTACACACTCTCACACGTTACTCTCCTGCGCACACGTTACTCTTCTAAGCACTCCCCCACCGAAACACCCACTCTCTTGCACACTCACACACCGTCACTCTCATCTCTTACACACTCCCTCACCGTCACTCTCACTCCCCTAGACTCTTCCCTACCGTCACTCTCACTCTCCTAAACACTCCCAAGACTTGTCACTCGCACACCGCCACATCACTCTCCTACACACTCCCACGCTGTCCCGTTCAATCACCCACATACTTCCCTACCGTCACACTCACTTCTCCACACACTTCTACACCGTCACACTCACACTCATAAACACGCCCACACCGTCACACTCACTCACCTACACAATCCTCCTCTGTCACAGTCACACCCCCAGACAGTCGTACAACGTCAAACACATTCTCCTACACACTTCCACACTGTCATACTCACACACGCACACACTGCCCCTCTGTCACACACACTCCCCCAGATATTCCCAAAACGTCATACTCACTCTGTCACACGCTCCTAAACCTTCACATTCACTCTCCTACACACTGCCCTACCGTCAAGATCACTCTCCTACACACTCACCAACGTCACACTCACTCTCCCACACACTCCCACACCGTCACACTTAATCTCCTACACACTTCACCACCGTCACGCTCAAACCCATTCACACTTCGACACTGTCACTCTCAGTCTCCTACACAGTTACACACCGTCACACTCACACTCCTACACACTGCCCACCGTCACCCACTCTCCCCCACACACTCCCTCCCTCACACTTGCTCCCCCACACAAGCCCACAACATTACACTCACTCTCCCACACACTCCCAGACCATCACACTCACTCTCCCATACATTCCTACATAGTCAATCTCACTCTCCTAGAAACCCCCAACGTCACACTCACGCTCCTGCACACTCCCACACCGTCACGCTCACACTCCCACACACTCCCACATCGTCAATCTCACTCTCCTACACTTTCCCCCACCGTCACACTCACTTTCCCACACACTCCCCCACCGTCACGCTCACTATTCTACACACTCCGACACTATCACTCTAACTACCCCCACACACTCCCACATAGTCAGACCCACTCTCCTACTCTCTCCCACACCCTCACTATCACTCTCCGCCACACTCCCCCACCATCACGCTCACTCTCCTACACACTCCCACACCAAGATAGTGACTCTCCTACACACTTCCACACCGTCAATCTCACTCTCCTTCACACTACCACACCATCAATCTCACTCTACTGCACACTCCCCCACCGTCACACACGCTATCCTACACACTCCAACACCGTCACACTCACTCCCTGAAACTATTCCACACCATCACGCTCTCTCTCCTGCACACACCCACGCCGTCACGCTCACTCTCCAACTCACACCCACACCGTCACGCTCACTCTGCTACATGCTCGCACATCGCCACTCTCGCTCTTATACACACATCCACAGCGTCACTCACAATCTCCTAACCACTCCCATACCGTCAGACTCACTCTCTTACACACTGCCCCACTCCATCACACGCACTCTCTTACCTACTCCCATACCATCACGGTCACTCTCCTACACACTGCCCCACTGTCACACTGACTCTCCTACACACTCCCACACCGTTACTCTCACTCCCCCACACGCCCCCACACCATCACACTCACTTACCCACACACTCCCACACAAACGCACTCACTCTCCTTTACAATCCCACACCGTCACGCTAACTCTCCTACACACTCCCACACTGTTAATCTCACTCTCGTACGCACACCCACACCGTCACGCTCACTCTCCTACACACTCCCACACCGTCACACTCACTGTCCTGTGCACTCTCGCACTGTCACGCTCTCTCTTCTACACACTCCCACACTGTCATTCTCACTCTCATCCACACTTCCACACTGTCACACTGTAACGATCAGTCTCCTACACACTCTCACACGTTACTCGCCTGCGCACTCTCAAACCATCAAACGCACACATCGTCACACTCACTCTCCTGCAGACTGCCACAGTGCCACTCTCAATCTTCTACACACTCACTCACCCACACAATCCCTCTCTGTGGTACTCCCACCCCCAGACAATCGCACAACGTCAAATTCATTCTCCTATACACTCCCACACTGTCACACTCACTCACCCACACACTCCCCCTCTGTCACACACACTCCTGAGACACTCCCCAAACGTCACACTCACTCTGCCACACGCTCCTAAACCTTCACATTCACTCTCCTACACACTGCCCTACCGTCACGCTCACTCTGCTACACACTCATACACCGTCACCCTCACTTTCCTACACACACCCACACCGTCACACTCGCTCTCCTACACAATCACCAACCGTCACATTCACTCTCCCACACACTCCCACACCGTCACACTTAACCTCCTACATACTTCACCACCGTCACGCTCACTCCCATTCACACTCCGACACCGTCACTCTCGCTCTCCAACACAATCCCCCTCGGTTACTCTCACCTTCCTGCACACTCCGACACAGTCATACTCACTCTCATACAAATTCCCACACCATCACACTCACTCTCCTACTCAATCCCACGCCGTCACTCTCTCTCTTCTGCACACAACAGCACAGTCACACACACTCTGTTACACACTCCCACACCGTCACAATCACTCCCCTACACACTCCCGCACCGTCTAGCTCATACTCCTACACTCTCACTCTCCTGCACACTTCCCCACTGTCATACTCACAATCCCACATACTCCCACATCGTCACTCTCACTCTCCTGCACACTACACCACGGTCACACTCACTAATCCCCACATCTCACTGCATCACACTCAATCTACTGCACATTCCCCCACCGTCACGCTCAGTCTGCTACACACTCCCGCACCATCACACCCACTCTCCTGCACTGTCTCACCGTGACGGACATTCTCCCACACACTCCCACATCGTCAATATCACTCTCCTACACACTACCCCACCATCATACTCTCGCTCCTATGCACTCCCCACTGTCGCACTCAGTCTACTACACAATAACACACCATCACTCTCACTCCCCCGCACACAACCACACACCGTCACATTTACTCTCCTACACATTCACCGACCGATACTCACAACCTCCTGCGCACGTCCACACCGTCACACTCACTCTCCTACATACACGCGCAGCATCACACTCACTCTGCTACACACTCTTAAACTGTTACACTCACTCTCCTACACATTCCACATTACCGCATGCACTCTCCTACGTACTCCATCACCGTGAATCACACTCTCCTGCGCACTAACACACGGCCACAATCACTCCCTTACACACTCCCCCACCGTCACTCTCACTCCCCTACACACTCCCGCACCGTCTAGCTCACACTCCTACACACCCCACACCGTCACTCTCACTCTCCTGCACACTTCCCCACCGTCAAGCTCACAATCCCCCATACTCCCACATCGTCACTCTCACTCTCCTGCACATTACACCACGGTCACACTCACCCGCCCCCACATCTCACTTCATCACACTCAATCTACTGTACACTCCCCCACCGTCACGCTCAGTCTACTACACACTCCCGTACCTTCACACCCACTCTCCTGCACATTCTCCCACCGTGATGGACACACTCCCACACACTCCCACATCGTCACTCTCTTACACACTATCCCACCATCATACTCTCGCTCCTTTGCACTCCCCACTGTCACGCTCAGTCTATTACACACTAACACACCGTTACTCTCACTCCCCCACACACAAACATACACTGTCACATTCACTCTCCTACACATTCCCTGACTGACACTCATAACCTCCTGCGTTTATCCACACCGTCACACTCTCTGTCCTGCACACACCAGCACCGTCACACTCACTCTGCTACGCACTCCTGAACTGTCACACCCACTCTCCTCGACATTCCACATTGCTGCATGCACTCTCTGACATACTACATTTCCATGAATCACACTCTCCTGCGCACGACCACATCGTCACAATCACTTCCTTACAAACTCACGCACCGTCACGCTCACACTCCAACACACTCCCAAACCGTCACACTCACTCTCCTACACACTCCCCCACCGTCACTCTCACTCTCTTGCACATTCCCACACCGTCACTCTCACTCTCCTACACAGTTAAACGCCGTCACACTCAATCTCCTGCACACTCCCCCTCCGTCATCCTCACTCTCCTACACAGTCACACACCGTCACACTCACTCTGCTACACACTCCCTCGCCATCACACTCACTCTCCTACACACTCCTCCACCGTCACCCTCTCTCCCTCACACACACACCCTCCCTCATACTTGCTCCCCCACACACTCACACAACATAACACTCACTCTCTCACACACTCCCACACTATCACACTCACTCTCACATACACTCTCACATCGTCAATCTCACTCTCCTAGAATCCCCCCATCGTCACACTCACTCTTCTGCACACTCCCACATCATCACGTGCACACTCCCACATCGTCAATCTCACTCTCCTACACACTCTCCCACCGTCACAAACACTCTCCTACCCACTCGCCGACCGTCACACTCACTTTCCCACACACTCCCCCACCGTCAAGCTCACTCTCCTACACACCCCGACACTGGCACTCTCACTCCCCCACACACACACTCCCACATAGCCACACCCACTCTCCTACTCTCTCCCACACCGTCACAACCACTCTCCTACACACTCCCCCTCCGTCACTCTTACCCTCTTGCACAATCCCATACCGGCACTTTCACACGCCTGCACACTACTACACAGTCACGCCCACACTCTCACTCACTCCCACATCGTCAGTCTTACTCTCCTACACACTGCCCCACCGTCACAAACACTCTCCTACCCACTCCCCCACCATAAAAAAACTCTCCTACTCACTCCCACACCGTCACACTCACTCCACCACACCCTCCCCTACGTCACACTTACTCCCCCGCACACTCCCACAATATTACGCTCCTCCACATCCCCACGGTGTCACGCTCACACCCACACACTCTCCAAACTTCACACTCACTCTCCCACTGATTCTCACACCGTCACACTTAATCTCCTACGCACTTCACCACGGTCACATTCACTCTGCTACACTATCCCACTCTCACTCCCGTATAAACACGCACACTATCACACTGACTCTCCTAGACACGCCCAACTGTCATTCTCACTCCCCTAAACACTCCACACCGCCACATTCACTCTCCTATACATTCCTCCGCCACCACTCTCACTCTCCTGCACACTCCCACATCGTCAAAATCACCCTCCTGCATACTCCCACACCGACACTCTCACCCTCCTGCACACTCCCACACGGACACTCTCACCTTCTTTGACACTGCCATACCGTCACGCTCACACTCTCACACACTCCCACATCGTCAATTACACTCTCCGACACAGTCCCCCCCCATCACGCAAACTCTCCTACACATTCACAGATCGTGAATCTTACTCTCCTATACACTCCTCCACCGTCACGCTCAGTCTCCTACACACTCCGACATCTGCACTCCCACTCCCCCACACACACACTCACATCGTCGCACTCACGCTCCTCCTCACTTCCCCACTGTCACACACATATTCCTACGTACTCCGCCACCGTCACAATCGTTTTCCTACACACTCCCGCACCGTCATGCACACTGTCCTAAACACTCCGACACTGTCACTCTTACTCTCCCATGCACACACCGACATCATCACACTCACTCGCCTATTCACTCCCCATCATAACACTAACTCTTGTACGCACTCACTCACTGTCACTCCAACGCTCCTGCACACTCCCACACCGTTACACTCGCTCTCCTACACAATCCGACACCGCCACTCTCACCCTCCTGCACACTCCCACACCGACACACTCACTGCATGGGCGCACTCCCACACCGTCACGCTCACACTCACAAACACTCCCATACCGTCAATCTCACTCTCCTACACACTCACACACCGTCACGCTCACTCTCCTACACACTCCCACATCGCCAATTTCACTCCCACAAACACACCCACATCGTCACAATCACTCTCCTACTCCTCGCCCACCGTCACACTGACTCTCCTACACACCGCCACCGTCACGCGTACTCTCCAACACACTCGCAGACCGTCACTGTCCCTCCCCCACACATACCCACACATTGTCACACTCGCTCTCCTGCTCACTCGCCCACCGTCACAATTACTTTCCTACTCACTTCCCCACCGACACACTCACTCTCTTACACACTCCCACACCGTCACACTCACTCCCCCACACACTCTCCCACCATCACACTTACTCTCCTACAGACTCCCACACCGTCAACCTCTCTCTCCCCCACATACACCCTCCCTCACACTTGCTCCCCCACACATTCCCACAACATTACACTCTCTCACACACACTCCCACACCATCACACTCACTCTCCCACACACACCCACATCGTCAATCTCACTCTCCTAGAAACCCCCAACGTCACACTCACTCTCCTGCAGACTCCCACACCGTCACGCTCACACTCCCACATCGTCAGTCCCACTCTCCTACACATTCCCCCACCGTCACAAACACTCTCCTACCCACTCCCCCATCGTCAAACTCACTTTCCCACACACTCCGCTACCGTCACGCTCACTATTCTACACACTCCGACACCTTCACCCTGCCTACCCCCACACACTCTCACATAGTCACACCCACTCTCCTACTCTCTCCCACACCGTCACAATTACTCTCCTCCACACTGCCCCACCGTCATGCTGACTCTCCTACACACTCCCACACCATCACGCTCAATCTCCTACAAACTCACACACCGTCACGTTCACTCTCCTACACACTCCCACATCAAGACACTGACTCTCCTACACACCTGCACAACATAAATCTCACTCTCCTTCATACTACCACACCATCACTCTCACTCTCCTGCCCACTCCCCCACCGACACACTCGCTATCCTACACACTCCAACACCGTTACACTCACTCCACCATACTATCCCACACCATCACGCTCACTCTCCTGCACACTCCCACGCCGTCATGCTGACTCTCCTACTCACTCCCACACCGTCACGCTCACTCTCCTACATACTCCCACATCGTCAATCTCACGTTCCGACACACTCCCCCACAGTGACAAGCATTCTACTACCCACTGCCCCACCGACACACTCACTTTCCCACACACTGCCCCACTGTCAAGATCACTCTCCTACACACTCCGACACCGTCACTCTCAGTCCCCCACACACACTGCCACATAGTCACACTCACTCTCCTACTCTCTCCCACACTGTCACAATCACTCTCCTGCACACTCCCGCTCCGTCACTCTCACCCTCATGTACACTCCCACACCGACATTCTCACCCTCCTGCACACTCCCACACAGTCACGCTCACACTCTCATATACTCCCACATGGTCAATCTCACTCTCCTATAAACTCACCCACACTATCACACCGACTCTCTTATACATCCCAAACTGTCACTCTCACTCCCGTACACACTCCACACTGCCACAGTCACTCTCCTATACACTGCTCCACTGTCACTCTAACTCTCCTTCACACTCCGACACCTTCACTCCAACTCCCCACACACACACACTCACATCGTCGCATTCGCGCTCCTCCTCACTCCCCCACCATCACACTCGCACTCCTACAGACTCCCCCACCGTCACGCACATTTGTACGCACATGCACGCACCGACATGGTCTTGCTCACTCTCCTAATAACAGCCCAACATAATACTCACTCTCCTACACACTCACCCACCGTCACTCCCAACCTCCTGCACACACCCATACTGTTACACTCGCTCTCCTACACACTCCCACACCGTCACTCTCACCCACCGGCACACTCCCACACCGACACTCTCACCCCGTGGGCGCAGTCCCACAACGTCACGCTCACACACCTACTTCGTCACAATCACTCTCCTAATCACTCGCCCACAGTCACACTCACTCTCTGACACATTCCCACACCGTCACGCTCACTCTCCTACATATTCGCACGCTGTCATTCTCACTCCCGCACACAAACCCACACATCATCACACTGACTCTCCTGCTCACTCCCCCACCGTCACACACACTCTCCTACACACTCCCCCACCGTCACACTCACTCTCCTACTCACTCCGCCACCGTCACACTCACTCGCCTACTTACTCTCCCGTTACAATTACTTTCCTACGCACCTACCCACCGTCACAGTCACTCTCTTCCACACTCCGACACCGTCACTCTCATTCCCCCACACACAAACCCCACATTGTCACACTCACTCTCCTACTCACTCTCCCACCGTAACAATCACTCTCCTATACACTCATCCTCCGTCACACTCACCCTCCTGCACACTCTTACACAGTCACTGTCACCCTCCTGCAGGCTCCCGCACCGTCACTCTCACCCACTTGCACACACCCACTCCGGCACTCTCACACCATCAACCTCTCTCCCCCATACACACCCTCCCACACACTTGCTCCCCCACACACTCCCACAAAATTACACTCTCTCACACACACTCCCACACCATCACACTCACTCTCCCACATACTCCCACATCGTCAATATCACTCTACTAGAAACCCTCAACGTCACACTCACTCTCCTGCACACTCCCACACCGTCACACTCACACTCCGACATGGTCAATCTCACTCTCCCCCACCGTCACAAACACTCTCCTACCCACTCCCCCACCGTCACACTCACTTTCCCACACACTCCCCCACCGTCACGCTCACTATCCTACACACTCCGACACCATCACTCTAACTCCCCCACACACGCCCACATTGTCACACCCACTCTCCTACTCTCTCCCACACCGTCACAACTACACTCCTCCACACTGCCCCACCGTCATGCTGACTCTCCTACACACTCCAACACCATCGCGCTCAATCTCCTACAAACTCACACACCGTCAAGATCACTCTCCTACGCACTTATTCACCTGCCCACTCCCACAACACTACACTCACTCTCCTCCACATTCCCACACTGTCACGCTCACTCCCCCACACACTCCTCAACCGTCACACTCACTCTCCCATATGCTCTCACACCATCACACTCAATCTCCGGCACACTCCACCACTGTCATCCTCACTCTGCTACAATATCCCACACTCACTCCCCTATAAACACCCACACGATCACACCGACTCTCCTATACATCCCAAACTGTCATTCTCACTCCCGTACACACTCCACACCGCCACATTCACTCTCCTATTCACTCCTCCACTGTCACTCTCACCCACATGCACACTCCCACACCGACACTCTCACCCCGTGGGCGCAGTCCCACAACGTCATGGTCACACTCACGAACACTCACACATTGTCAATCTCTCTCTTCCACACTCCCCCACATCGTCACAATCACTCTCCTACTCAGTCGCCCACCGTCACAATGACTTTCCTACACACTTCCACACCGTCACGTGTACTCTTCTACACACTCGCACGCCGTAACTCTCACTCCGCCACACACACTCACACATCCTCACACTCACTCTCCTGCTCACTACCTTACCGTCACGCTCACTCTCCTACACACTCCCGCATATTCATCCTTTCTCTCCTGCACTCTCTCCCACCGTAACACTCACTTTCCTACACACTCCCCACCTTCGCAGTCTCCTGCACACTCCCACACCATCACTCACCCTCTCCTACACGCTTCCCTACCGTCACACTCGCACTCACAAACACTCTCACACCATCACGCTCACTCTCCTACACACTCCCACATCGTCACTCTCCCTCTCCAACCCTCTCACCCCTCGGGCTCACTTCCACACAGTCACACTCACACTCACAAATACTCTCACACCATCACGCTCACTCTCCTATACACGCCCACATCGTCAATCTCACTCTCCTAGACACTCCCCCAACATAGCACTCAATCTCCTACATTCACCACCACTGTCACGCTCACTTTCCTACACACTCTATCACCGTCCCTCTCACTCTCCCACACACCCCACACCATCACAACCACACTCCTACTCACTCGCCCACCGTCACACGGACTCTCCTACACACTCTCCTACGGTCACTCACACTCTCCGACACACTCGCACTCCCACATCGTCAATCTCTCTCTCCTACACACTCTCCCAATGTAAATATCACTCTCCTACCCACTCCCCCACCGTCACGCTCACTCTCCTGTGCACTCCCACTCCGTCACTCTCCTTCTCCTACACACTCCCCTAACGTCACACTCACTCTCCTACACACTCACCCACCGTCACGCTCGCTCTCCTACTCACTCCCCCACCGTCACAATCACTCATCTGTATACTCATCCTCTGTTACACTCACCCTCATGCACACTCCCACACCGTCACTGTCACCCACCTCCACATTCCCACACCAGCACTATTATGCTCCTGCACACTCACACACCATCATGCTCACACTTCCACACACTGCCGCGTCAGCAATCTCACTCTCCCACACACCCCTACATCGGCACAATCACTCTCCTACTCACACGCACGCAGTCACACGTACTCTCCTACACACTCGCACGCCGTCACTCTCACTCCCCCCCACACACCCACACATCGTCACACTCACTCTCCTCTCACTCCCCCACCGTCACACTCTCTCTCATACACACTCACCCACCGTCACACTCACTTTCCTACTCACTCCCCCACCGTCACGCTCACTCTCCTACACACTCACACATCGTCAATCTCACTCTCCTAGAAACCCCCAACATCACACTCACTCTCCTACAGACTCCGAAACCGTCAATCTCACTCTCCCACACACTCCACCACAAGACACTCTCTCACATACACTCACACACCATCACACTCACTCTCCCACTCACTCCCACATCGTCAATCTCACTCTCCTAGAAACTGACAACGTCACACTCACTTTCCTACACACTTCGATACCGTCACGCTCACTCTCCTGCAATGAGACCTTGTTTCACCATCAGCCAAACTGTCCCAGAGACAGGAAGAGTGACAGCATCAACGCCTGGCATCACTCACGCGCCGACAGAAGTTTTTCAGCCAGTCGATTCCATGGCGATTCTCTGTCGCTTGTATATCTCTGTAGTTATTCATAGTTTGTGATGTATGTCATAATAATACGGAGCTGAGTCCGTATCGTAATGCGGTCTCCAACAAGCTGACCAATTATCACTCACGGCTTTTCATTTTATGGGGAGGACACTTCTGTGTGAAACAGCGTGGTGAATCACTGCCGGGCGTCATGCGCAAAGAGCACTCTGCAACTGATATATCTCACCTTCTCCAGTTTAGTCCCAGCTCTGGCAAGTTATTTTGCGAATCAGATCGGAGCAGACCGACAGTGAACAGGAAAAGCGCTTCCAGAACTTCACAAGTATATTTTCTCACTTGTGTAAATTTCCCTGGCTTATCAGTACGCGATATCCATTTCAGATACATTGAGTAAAAGGAAGCAGAAAGCGAAACAACATGCAAAACGTGGAATGAAGGTCTGTTATAGAGAAACACTGGCAGGGGCAGTTAGCACTGTCAGCGCTGCCTATAGAAGTTTCACACAATCTTCAGCTTTTCGTCTGGCGTGAGGCATGATCCTCAGAGGATTATTTCAAAAGGTCTGCATTGTTACTGTGTGATACTCTGTGGCACAGATGTATTTTGGCCGTATCAATCTAACCTGTGAGCACCTTCTCACATTCTGTTGTTTTAACTGTGATTTTGCTCAGAATCCCAAAATAAGTCACAGTGCAAAATGTAGCCCTGCAGCCCACCTTCGCTGTGCTGGCACTAAACAATAAGGAAATGTAGGGTGTAGGTTTGCTCGCTGAGCTGTAGGTCTGATATCCAGACCTTTCATTAACTGGCTAGGTAACATCATCATTGGTGAATTCCAAGTGAAGCGAAGCTGTTGTCTCCTGTTTTCTATTTATAGCTTTCTCCTGGATTGTGTTCCTGGGGTTTGTGGTGATTTCATTTCCTGGTCGTTTTCTGAGGGGATGTTGGATGACATCTGATCTATGTGTTTGTGTATGGCATTGTGGTTGGAGTGCCAGGCCTAGAGGAATTCTCTGGCATGTTCTTGCTTAGCCTGTCCCAGGATAGATGTGCGGTCCCAGTCGAAGTGTTTTTTTTTTTCATTCGTATGTAGGACTACGAGGGAGAGAGGGTCCTGTCTTTTTGTGGACAGCTGGTGTTCATGTATCCTGGTGGTTAACTTTTTTCCTGTTTGTCCTACGTAGTGTTTATGGAAGTCCTTGTATGGAATTTTGTAGATGACGTTGGTTTTGTCCATGGGTTGTACTGGGTCTTTTAAGTTTGTTAATTTTTGTTTGTGAGAGTTGGTGCGTTTCTGTGTGACTAGTGAATGTCTGTGTGGTTCGACTGATTAACTTTATTTGATTAATTAATTGTCACATGAACCTGAGTACATAAAATGTTTTTTTTGCGTTTGGTAAAGGCAGATAATAGTAATCAAGGGTATGCAGATCACACCATGAGAAAAACAAAATTTTGAACAGATTAAGGTTTTCAGGTTACTCGGCAAAGAACGTGTACTCGGCAAAATCCACATTAACATGATCATCATCATTTGAATTGAGAGAATCCATTTCTCCGCATAGTAGCGGCCTACAAGAAGCTGCTGTTGTGTGTCTTTAAGCTTCAGTATCTTGATCTGACCTCGATTTCTATAAAACGGTACTTTCTGAGTCAAAAAATGGAAATGGATGCAAAACCCCAGGGCTCATGTACGTAACCTCTCGCAATTACATCACCCACCCGAGGCGATATCACACCCAAGACCAACAAGCCAGACCGCGGCAGAAGCTTGATCCATAAATCAGGTGAATTTGCTTGTTTAAAACAAAAACAATTCTCTTGTTTCGGAGTGAAGGTAGCACGGTGTTTTAATGCCATTCTGAATTCCGATTCCCCGGAGGCAGTGCTAGCCACTTCCCGCGCGAGTGGGTCACTACCACTGGCAGCTGGACGTACTCATCTTTTCTTGGCAATCAGTGTCAATGTGGGAGAGCAATGTGAGTCCGCTCTTCAGCTCCGTATCATACACGGGCTTGTGGAGCGCAGGAGACGGCGAGTGGGAGTGAGAGTGGGAGTTATGGAAATGCTGGAAATCGGAACAAAAGAGAGATCACGCATTCACAGGACCTCATCTTCTTTTGCGAACCTTGTGCAAATAACATCCTCTGAAACAGACAGAAAAGTGCAGAACTGCTGGGTTTGAGAGAATCTCTCCCAGTCAACGGGAACTGTGCCCCTGTCCTTCTCGAAAACACACCCAGGGTTCTGTTGTCTGAATCAACATGGGATATTAGTGCAGCGAGTCCTGTCGCTCAGGTACACTGGACCTGATGTGTATAAACTATATCACGTTTCCCCCAGTTCAGAGAACAGATTTCACAGCTCCCATCATCCCAGAGTGACAGGGAACAGAAGAAATCGATTCGGACCATCATCTGAAGTCCTGCTGGGGAGAAAACGGATGTGGGAGAGCAAACAGTCTCGACCAGTGCATGTTCCCAGCATTTACAATCTTGGTCTGTCTGACAACAAAAGCAGGAACCAGGAACTGTTTATCTTGTTTCTTAAAACAACGTGAAAGTTTGCAGAGAATAGATACATCTACCTGCTGTTAGTGAAGTGATGAACAGCAGAGTGCAGTTCCAGAGTATGGTATGATCCCTGGGTTGTGGGCTCATCATGCTCAAACTGTGACCCTCTGCTCACAGGATTTGAACACAAACAAATAAATGACTCAGTGACAAAATCTGTTGAAACGGATTCTATGAGGAATTGAAAGCGATTGAATAAAAAAACCCCTGAGAGCGGGATGTAACATTATCTGTGAAGGGGTTGTTTACCAGACTCGAGGACAGTGCACAGTGCTGTTTCCATAGGTCAATGTCAGGATCGATGAATTGAAACAGCTTCGAAAGTTATTGTAGGGAGCCCTGTCGCTTAGACCCATTGCACCTTTTGTACAATGATACAAAAGCACCGACCTTTTGTGTAGACAGGACAACTTGAAAATCGGTAAAGAGGCAAAATGCACGAATGAGCGAAATAACAAAGCAATCACAGAAATTGGTGTTACGTGACGGGGTAAACCCCCTCTGCTAATGTAAAATAGCAAAACAGGAAGGATTCACCCCGTGCTGTATTCCGTTAAAATTCAAGAGGCAAAGAACTATCCCAAAAATCACTATTTAAAATTAAAAATAAAAACTTTGTTTTTTTTTAACTTTTGACAGAGAAAATCAGCTTAAAACTATTTACAACTCATTTCTCTGAACCGGTCTTTAACCTTCAGCTCTACAATACCTTCCCCACCCACGACCCCATTAACATTTACAAAAAGATTCAAATTTATAAACCAACCAGTTGCCGAATCTTCTCTTTGTATCTTCATCTATAGATTTATTTCTCCAGGTTGGTGTTGATGCAGTTTTCCTATGCAATCTATTTCTCCAGATAGTCACCTCTTGGAGATTTTACTAACATCCTACATCAGTTGGTCTTTTAGCTGCTCTCTTTGCTG
The DNA here is from genome assembly GCF_037043375.1 of Chiloscyllium plagiosum. Lineage (NCBI taxonomy): Eukaryota > Metazoa > Chordata > Chondrichthyes > Orectolobiformes > Hemiscylliidae > Chiloscyllium > Chiloscyllium plagiosum. Next base: position 80,886,508 of record NW_028270183.1, read on the forward strand.
TTCTTTGCCCGCTCTGGGTAACCGTTCAAAATGTCCGATATTTGTCCCACAAAACGTCGGATCGTTTCAATGGTTTTAACATTGTAAAAATGCCAAATTCAACCTGGATTGGGGCATAATTTAAACTGATTGGCTGAATTCAAATTTGTTTTTTGTATCCATGTAACACAGCTCTTAGTTGTTTCGACCAAATGTTATATTGTTACCTTGTTTTGGACTCCTTGTGCTAGCCAGACATTTCAGCGCCATTAAAAGTACATTACACCACAACTTCATAACACTGGCATTTGCCAAGGCAGTTGATTTTGCTCAACATCGGTCTCTGTCAATCTCATGTGCCGAGATTTGAATAATCTCCGGGCTATGTTAAACAAAACTGCCACATTCATATAACCTCAGATTTAACACACCCCCTTATGTATGCCTTACAATATTAATTGATTCCTCACTGTGTTACTTCAGCAGAGTTGAGAAGAAATAAAATTGAGAACAACACTCACCTGTGTGACTGCAATTTGACCCAATGTTGCTGCAGCCAACCGATTCGGCTGTAAGTGAAATAGCCCACACCTTTCCTGTACCAATAATGTGGTAAGTTTTCATGAGATGAATTAGACCCAACATCATACCTCAGGACGAAATTTACAGGGATATAAAGACACGATGAAATACACGGGGGTTGGGGGGGAGCGGGTGGAATATGGTTCGGAAGGATATGGTCAGAGTTCCCTTGTTACAAAATCGTTCGAGAAGACGGAAATGAGATTTACTGGGAGATAAAGCCACGAGAAAAGAAAAGAAGGGATTCAATGGGATGGTGGAATAAATGTAGAATCACACGACACAAATCAGCAATGACTGAGTTGTATCCTAATGGCGGTTTTCCAGCTGATGTGAGGTTGGTCAGGGTAAGTAGGAGGGAAATTCCCTCTTTCAGGTGAGTGTATAACTAGAGGTTGGAGCTTTAAATCCAGCGAGGAATGACAAAGAATTTTACATCCGGTACTTTTCATTCTGAGAGTTATTGAAATCGGAGATGGTTTTTCAGAAAGAAAAAAAAAATTAGAAGATGATTCCAGAATATTTGAAAGGCCACGTGCAGACACTCAAGGAGCGAATTTAACAGGGACAGGGATTCTGGGCTGCCAGGAAGGGGAGGCAAAAGTGACACATTCAAGAATTGTTTAACATGCATTGAAAAGAAATTGCATAACACCGGCATCTGAACATGTTAAATGTAAGAAGAACTGATGGTGTTTGAAAGGTGTAGTCGCTGGTTCTGCGTGAACTACTACAAATTATTAATGTACTGAGCTGTTTGTTTTAGCTTTGCATTGAATGGAGGCCGGTTAGATCAGTCCGCTGGCTAACTGGTTTATGGTATAGAATGAGACTAACAATATGGGATTAATTGTCGCACTGTCTCAGGTTGCCATAAGGATCATCATCTCCACCGCTCACGGGATCTGTAATACAATGGTGACTCCAGTGAGTAGGAACGGACCTGTCGATGTCAAGCATCATTATCATTGCCATCTGTTGCCTTGAACATATGTTCACAATGACCAGGAACGGGACTGAGTCCATTTAATACTCACTGATCTCCTCCCGAAAAATACAGCGACAAGATTCGTCCTTATTCCGGTTTGAAACCTCTGTTCTGCACAGAACAAAACTATTTGTCATGACTTTACCAGATTCACTGACAACGCTCAGTCTACCCAAATGTGTAAATCTAATTCTTTACGAACGGTATAATGAGCTGTGTGAGTTTGCAGCAAACAGGATTATATGAACTAAGTTTAACAGCCTTTTCAAGATGAAATCAAGAGTTTCAGAGATTTGAAAAAGGTCATCAAGCTCAAAAATCACCTCTGTTTCTCGCTCCACAGATGGATAATCATCCGGGGAGTATGTGCAGTTTTACGGTTAATAATTGATACCTTTGCCAAAGACAGAACAATCCCACAAATCGGAAGTTGGAGTTTTAGAATAGATGTTGCTTTATTCGAAATTATTCTTCAACTACGCTTCAATCCAGTTCTCCAATAATTCCTGATTAACGTCAGTAAAAGCAACTTTAGACAAGTATTGAAATTACAACTGCGGCCTTTTATACACGCTGTTAAGTACCAAGCTCTGATCAGTTGCTCCACTGGGGTCACCGGCAGCAAGCGTATAACGTGCCCTAATCGTACCTCTGGTACCCGCCTGTTCTACATTTGCTGTGGTTCTGAAGTTAAAGCTAAGGACGTGGAGGAGGAACTGATATGGACCTGTGACTATTCGAGCATCAGGTTCAGGAAAAGGGACACAGAAAAATCTTGCGCAAAATAAACTTGATTGAAAACTGGGTTTCTATGGGTCGCTGCGTTGTTTACAGACAATGTTATATTATCGCTGTCATAGGGTTTCTCATTCGGTCTGCTTCAATTTGGCACAGAAGACGATTCAATGACACTTCACTAACTACCTTCTGCAAGTTCCGACAGACAACATGAAACATATTGCACTCATCATCAATTTCACCAAAGCTACATCCAAGGACATGTTGCACAGTTTTCATGAATACTGAAGATATAAGAATGTCATGTAAGAGTAAATTGAATTTCAGTTTAACTTGTAAAGTGATAAGAATCCAGGGTGAGATACTGAATGTCCCAAATTCATGTTTATTACCGTGGCCAGAACTGTAGCCAAGCAAAGGGGGATTTTTTCCCTGAATCCCCAATATCCACACGGCCGTTTTCTCCATGTGTCCAGTTGGAAACCTGTGTGAAAAAGCATGCAGTCTGACAGAGTGCCTGCGAGAATCTAATCTAAAACTGCATAAGAAGCTGTGCATTCCAGCTGTGAGAGCACCGGGATAAAGGGAAGGTCCTTGGTATTCCGTGGTGTAGATTCACAAGGTCCTCATCATGTTATCGTTTAAAACACTCTATCAGAAACAGCACAGACAGAGAGGAATAGGAGGGGGCCATTTTGCCCACCAGCGCTCCACGGCCATTTGATGTCACCATGGCTGACTGAACACATCAATGTCTTTTCCCAGCATTCACATCAACCTGTCGCCCAAAGGAAAAAAAAACACTGAATAAACCGAAAAACGCTGTGCAACTGTGGGAGGGAAATGTGTTTAGTGTCAGTGGGCTTCTGCAGTTGGTTTTGTGAGTGAGAAGCCGATTCTGGGCTGATCATGTTTCAAATGATATGATTCCCATAAAATTCTACCCAGAAAGTGAGGAATCTTCTCTGGTCAGTAGCAGGGACGAGAACTCCAGACGACGGGAACTAATGATGAATTAGCAGAACAGTCATCCATTCAGCTGAAATCTGAAATAAACCCCGATTCTGGAGTAACTGAAACCCAAAAACTTTGAAATGCAACCTTAATAGTGCAGTTAAATCCAACACCTCTTTCATTGTGCCACAGAGCTGTGCTAGCCTCCATATTACTGCACCCAACGTTACAGTGTTCAAGTATTTCATCAAACATCAGTTTATACTGGTCCTTATCCATACTGGTCCTTATCCATGCATGCCCTAGCTCCTCAAGTGTTCTGCTAAATACTCCTGAGGTGTTTTGATGACCCTTAGCCTTACCACACGTTCAAATAGTGAGATCCAGATAAACAACACTCTCAGGATGTAAACATTCTTCCTAAATCTTCCCTGAACATCCTTTCTATCGCGTTTTATCTATATCCCTGGTTATTGACCCTTCCCATAAGAAGTCTTTCCTGTCACACATATCAATCCCCTTTCTGTGCACGTTAATCAATTCCTCTATCAGCTTTCTCCGCTCTCAGATAAAGAGCCCCAGTCCAGCACATCTATCTTTGCAGTGGCATGAGTGTACTGGTTTAAGAGCACAGCAGGCCAGGACCATCCGAGGAGCAGGAGAATCGATATATATGGCATAAGCCCTTCATCAGGAATGAGGCTTTTGAGTCGGGGTTGAGGGAGGGGAATGGGATTGGCGGTCAGGTAGCTGGGAAAGTGATGGTTGGATGAAGGTGAGGGAGAATGTGATAGTTAAGAGGGGGGATTGTTGGCCGGGTCCAGACAGCAGTGCCTAGTTGGAGGCTTTGGACTGCGATAATGTGGGGGGAGGTGAAATGAGGAAGCTATTAAAATACACATTTATCCCATGTGGTTTCAGGGTCCTAAGGTGGAATATGAGGCGTTCTTTCTCCAGCATCGGCTGGTAATTCAATGGCGGTGGCTTGTGCCCGAAGCATCGATTATCTTCTCCGCAGATACAGTCTGCCGTGCTGTGCTTTTCCAGCACTACACTCTCGACTCTGAGCTCCAGCACCTGCAGCCCTCACTTTCACTTATATTCGCAGGGGGAATGGTCGAGCTCAGGCACCACGTTAGTATATCTCCTCTGACCACCCTCCAGTGCAAACACACGTTTCCTGAAGGCTGGCAATCAGAACAGAATAAAGTTATCCAAAGAAAAGCAGTAATATTGGAACAAAACCAGCATGTCTAGTGCATTTGGGGAGAGATTTTCGAGCCAATCGATCCGCCTTTGGAACGAATGATATGTGTAGGTGGGGCAGGGACGTGAAAGAAGGTGGACAAGGTCTAAAATGATTGAACTCAATATTGGGTATTGAAGACTGCACGGTGTCTCAGCAGGAAATGACGTGCCGCTCTTCCAACTCGTGCTGTGCTCTGCGGGAGCTCTGCAACAGACCAAACTGAAATGGAGGCATGGGAACACAGTGGGATGTTGCAGTGACAGGAACGTGGAAGCGCAAGGTCTTTTTTGCTTACAGACCGAATGAAGGTGTACACACGTTTGTCACCCGGTCAGTTTTTCTCTCCCCAGTCCAGACGATATCACAGTGTGAGCTGGAAATGCAGTTTGCTAAATTGAGTGATGGACAGATAAATCACTGGAACCTTACACAGTGAGGAGAGACATCGCAAACGAGAAACATTACACTTTCTGGGATTTCATGGAATGGTGCCAATATGGGGAAGTGCTAGGGTTCAAAGAGGATTGGACGAGGTGTACAGGGAGAAATTGTCCTGCATAGTGCCGGTATTCAGTGGTATGGGTTGGGGGGGAAGAGCAGTAGAATGTATATCTTCCTGATCTACTGTCTGTAAATAAACACTCACTACGGAGAAAAAATATGTAATGATTTTCATTCCAACACTGACACGAGGTACAGTTTGCAGAAGTCAAACTGTATTTGCACTGTCACTATCACTCCGTTCCCCCTGGAGCAGTAGTACGCCCCCCACGCTGATTCAGACAACACAGTTATTACTGTGACATGTCCCTTCGAGAATGGAAGTGCAGGTATTAGTAACCCATACTTCGAACGGAGTATCTGTATTGCTCAATAATAATCACTTAACTATCCTAACTCCTTTTTAAATCACTTGACCGATAGCCTTATATGTCTTGGCATCAGAAATTTACATCTAAATATTTCGGAAAGTTATGTAGATGTCTGCCTCTTCGATCCTTGCATACACTGTACTCCAGACTTCAATCACCCACTGTTTGAAAACGTTTTTCCACGCATTCACTCTAATCTTTCTGCCTCTGACCTTATATTGATGGCCTCCCGTGATCGAAATCTTCATCAAAGTGAAGCATATATTTCAGTCAATGCTATCCATATCCCTCAGTACATTTTACATCTTAATCATGCCCCCTCAATCTCATCTGCTCTAAGAAAAACAACTCCAGTTTGTCTAATCTCTCTTCTTCAGCCCAGACAATATCATGGCAAATCTCCCCTGCATCGTTTCCAGTGCTATCGCACCCCTGCTATAATGTGAATTGCATAACTACACATAATATTCTCGCCAGAGCCGAATGATCAAGTGAAATAAATGATGCGGAAGTCGACAAATACTGTCGCTTTTTGATTAAGGTTTATTTTCCTCAATGTTGCCCTGTACTTTTACCTGAGCCTGATTTTTCAACAATCGCTGGTCCATGTCAGTAAAAGCTGCTACATGAGGATTGATCTCACAACCGCGGTATCAAAATGGATCAACTGTTTTGAAGGTCCTGATGGTGAGACTTGGGCAAGGTCACAGACTGAACGAGGTCAATGTGAATGCGATTGTAAGTGAAATGGGAGGGGGATCTTAAAGGTGGGAAGTGATTGTGGGAGGGAGGGAGTTCTCCGAGAATGGGTGAATCTGACTCCTGATATATGACTCGCAGAGATGTGAGAGACATAGGGGTTTGATGGAAAAAAGGTCATAATAATCAGCTAATTTATTTCTGTGTTTCTTCACAATGAGTCACAAGGAATAAAATGCAGTGACTCGAATTCGAACGAGCTTCCTGCAGCCACAATGCAGAATATTTTAACATTAATATCATCAATGAGTCATGCAGAGACACGCGTTAAAAAACAACAATAATTACAGTGACAAAGGATATGTTAGGAAGAGTAGCAGATGGACAACAGGTATATTAAGCAAGAGATAGCAAACAAGTGGGAATTCAGAATTAGCTGAATCTTTAACTTCGATATCCACAGATGGAAGACGGAAGGCTCTGTTTCCATGCTGCATATCTCTATGACTCTATAACTCTATGACTGTATAACTCTAAGACCGCACCTTTGCCAATGATGTCACTGGTACCACAGATTAGCTTCACGTGTCCATTTCCACCCCCACTTCCGCATTTGATATTTGCGGCTGCGCCACGTTGTTTGTCTGATTCCGGTTCTCAAACTGGGGTTATGTGACTGACTGCAGCAATGGGTACGTCCTTGTGTAGGGAAGTTGGTGAAGCAAACGTATTAAACTGATTGTTATTGAAACATACATTGCACCAATATCCCTCACAATCTCCTGAACCTTTTTGTTTCTAGAAATCTATCAAACGCAGTCTTCAACATGCAGTACTCGATGGAACGACCACAGAGTGTCTCAGTTGGTTGACTTTAAAAGTATAGAAATTTCGTGAACGTGCACAGCTGAATAAGATTTTGTTTCAAAAACCCTGGATTTGGAAAGATATGCCACCTGAATCATTGCAAATGGAACTCAGTGGATTTTTCTTATCGTAAAGGAAAGTTATTACATAATGAATCGTAAGTGATCCGTTGCTTGGAGATCGACTGCCTGCTTTAATCACCTGGCTAAAAGATGTGATCACCATGATTTTTGGTCCATTTAATGATCAGTGAAATCTGCCAAAACACGAGCAACAAAACTGTTGGTTTTTCTTTTGGACTTTAATCGTCTCTTTCTAAGCAGTATTTTCTTTCAGCTGAAATAAATTCGGAGCAAATTTGCATATGTCATTAATCGTTCCAATGAGATAAATCTAATTCACTTCTGATTATTACAATGAACAGTGTGACTTTCAGTTAAATTAATAAAATGAAACGAACAAAACAGCGTTTCTTGCGATTTAACCCAATTCAGTTAAGCCATATGAGAACGGCTATTGAACCACAACATCGCCTTTATATCCCTCGCCATGGCTACTTCTTCACGTGAGAGAGAACGTGACTGAAGAAATTATGAGTCAAGGCAAAATGTGGGTCTGAATATGACGGGAAATTCTTGTTCGCTGTTTCATTCTGACACAGTTCTGATTCAGAATGAATCAATGACAGATGTTCATTCGGACGAGCATGGCTATTTCATGGATTTTGCTGTTATTGTAATTCTGGTGAAAGGAGAAACACAATGGTGTGGATTCAGTTTAGCTCTAGATATTTCTCATCTACGACTTTCATCACATGTAACCTTGATGAGGTCACATGTCACCCCTTGCCAAAACTTTGGTTGCTAATTCCACAAAACACTACTGCATTTTTACTTTGCATCTCAAACTTCTGGTATACGCTGAGTCGAGAATTTTGTTCTTGCCCTTCACTGCACGGGAGATGCGCGAATAATAAACACGACATTAAAGTTGAAATAAAGAATGAGAGCAGATGTTCTGTTCAGTTGAAAATTAAATTGGTGTAATGAGCTGGAACACGTTTTTTTTCTTTATGTCCCTCATTCTATCTTGGCTTTCTATTAACTTACATCGACTGAAAGAGAAATAACAAACAAGTGATAGGGAGCACAAGTTTATCCAGTGGGATTGCTCATGATTATTTTAAACTGATGACTGACTTGCTAAGTGTACAAGGTCGACCAATTTTCTTCAGCAATCACAGCTTCTGTAAACAGCCACCTGTATTATGCAGAGTGTCATTTGTTGCCCCCAGGTCACAGCACGTTTCTTCTTCATGAGCTTATGAGCTTCGTTCCTGATCTGTTTGATAAACCTTTTCTAGCACTTCATCCCATCCACTCACAATTCTCAACTTATGAATAAAATTTGGCGTTAGACCAAATGTTATACAAAGTGGACGTATGCCATTCAGCTCATCGAGTCTGCCCCACCATACAACGATCTCATGGTTGATCTGATAATCTTCAACTCCATTCTGCTCACTTACCTCAACACACTTCATCATCTTTCTGATTAAATACCTGACACAGTTTGAAAATACCCAACAACTTAGCCTCTACTTCCGTTGCCAAAATAAAAAGCCACAGATTATCTGAGCATGGAAATTAAACTTCATTACTGAATTAAATGGACGATATCTCATTCTGAGATTATGTCCTCTGGTGCTCTCCTCAGACCATAGGGCACGCCACCTGCCTGTATCTACCCAAAGCCCTGGAAATGTGTTGCTGGAAAAGCGCAGCAACACATTTCCAGCTCTGATCTCCAGCATCTGCAGACCTCACTTTCTCCTCTACCCAAAGTCCCACGATTTTGCTTCAAGGAACATCATCCCAGCCTGACCAATCATTCCCCGAAGATTCATTTTATCCAAAGTTGACAACATCCTCGTAAATCCCTGTTGTCCCTTACAGTACAGGAACTGGAACTTGAAATAAGATAGCGATTGGAATCGGATTAGTCCACACATGGATCAAATATAGTAATGGTAACTTTGACAAATTCGAATCTAATTATATTCTAATGACATTCAATGGTTTCGTTGTAACTGAAGTCCTCCGTGTCATCGCCCTCGGAGCTAATATTTAGGAGAAATTGAACCTGACCGCCCATATAAAGAAGTTGGCTACAAAAAAATTGTCCATCAGTCGACTTTGTTTGAATATGCACCCAACTCATGCCTCCGTGATGCCCGCATCATCTGTAAGGCACAAATTAGATGTGTAACAGAACGCTTCCCATTTGCCTGGATGTGTGCAGCTTCAATACCACTGAAGAAACTGGGCATCCTCCACAACAATGCAGTCACTTATCTGTACTAAGTTCAATACCTGAATGTTTATTACCCTCACGGCTAAGGCACAATTGCAGTAGAGTGTACCGCCTACAAGTTTCGGTAGAGTAAGTCATCCAGACTGTGTTTACAGAACATTCAAAGCTCAAAAACTGTACCGACTGTGAGGACAAGGTTGAGGATGTACTGAAGCGCTACCATTTGCAAGTTACCCTGCAATGCACATACCGGCATGACTTGGAGATGTATCTATGATATATTTATTGAGTGATGAAGCGATCTTGAAGGTCAAAGTTGTATACTTCAGCCCTCCATCCTTTACCTTACAATTTTAAAAAAATGTTGATTATTGCATTGACCAGACTTGTGCTTATTCTTTTAGTTGTTTCCTAAACTGGCGGTTGCTGAAGTTCGAATATCATCCACAGTCTGATGTCAACAACAAAAAATATCCAAAGATACTCTCGATCAACTGAGCTCCCTGTCCAAAAATCTTTAGTGGTCTGTGAGTATCCACTTCAAGATTTCTTTGCTCGTGTTTGTTCTGTTCACAACTCAGAATCCTCACTGTTATTGTTACAACTCTCCAAATTCATTACCACTTACTGGACTGGATTCAATTCCATTCGCCGTTTTTATTTTCCACCTGATTGATACATCTCTGCAGGCCCTGACATTATTCATCATAGTCAAATACACGACCAATTGTTGCATTCTCTGCAAACCTCTAAATCATAACTCCTATAACTTCGTCTGAATCATTGATCGACATCAGGAAAGAGTGAAACTCCACTGGAAAGAGGCGTTCAAACATGGTTCATTGCTGGATGTGATGAACACCTACAATAACAGCACAATCGAACCCCTGATGTCATTTGTAAACATGCTGGTGATTCTGCCAGTTGGCCTCCTGAGTGATCCCTTCTCACATATGGGAGTGTCGAATGACCTGTCCACATTGTGCCTGGGCACGTAGGTTTACGCTTCAGCGGGTAATTGAAACCTTTCCCGAAGTCCCCCTATGGACCTGACTTATTGGTGGTGTGTAAATCCATGTGTCTACTTAGCTTGGATAATCAGTTGAATTTGAGTCCACGCAGAGATGACTCCCAATTTTCCCCGTCATCCACGTTTTTTTTCATTCTTCTTTATTCTCCCACAGAGTGTGGCCATCATGGTCTGAACATTATTTGTTGTTCATTCTTAATTCACCTTGAACTGAGTCAGAGGGATTCTATGGGTGAACCGCACTGTTGTGAGTCTAGAGTCAAAGGCAGGTCTCGTTAAGGACAGCAAATTCCCCTTTCAAAGGGACAAGAATGATTTTATTCATCGATTTAAATACCAACAGCTGCCATGTTCCAGCCTCCAAGGGTTGCTAGCCTAGTATATCGCCACTACATTTGCATTTGACACGAAGATTGGTGAGTAGCAGAAAGCATAAGGGTCAGTCAAAGAATGAAGAAGAATATAGATAGACAGGAGAGTTGAGCGGAGAAGTGGCAGACGGAGTTCAATCGAGGCAAATATGAAGTGATGCATTTTGGGGAGCCTAATTCTATAACCAACTACACTGTAAACGGAACAGCCTTGGAGAAATTTGATGAGCAGAGCAATCTGGGAGTTCAGGTCCTTTGTACCATGACGATGGTGGCACAAGTGGATAGAGCGGTCAAGAAAGCATATGGCATGCTTGTCGTCATAGGACCGGGCTTTAAGTGTAAGAGCTGGCAGGTCATGCTAAAATTGTGCAAGATTTTGGTTCGGCCACGTTTAGAATACTGTGCACAGTTCTGGTCAAGTTACCAAAAGGAAGTGGACGTTTAGGAGAAGGTGTAGAGAATGTTTACGAGGATGTTGATGGTATGGAAGATGCTTCCTGTGAATAGAGGTTAAGAGGTTTATGACTGTTTTCAGTAGAAAAAACGAGATTGAGTGGTCCTGATTGAGTTCTACGAAAATCTTGAAGGGTACAGACCAGGTGTATAGAGGTATGCTTTTTCCCCAGATGAGGTATTCAATAATGAGAGGTCCCGCCTTCAAGTTGAGAGGTGAAACGGTTAAGAAGGATAGATATAGAAAATATTTTGCACAGAGGGTAGTAGTTGCCTGCTAGCAAAGGTAGTATCGGCAGGCACTGTCGTTTCATTCAAGGTGCGTCTTGATAGGTGCGTGAGTAAGTGGGGAGCAGATGGAAAAAGATCCTGAGGAATTGGTGATAGGCTTAGACAGTTGATTTGGTTCAGCCCAGGCTTGGAGATCCAAAGGGCCTGTTCCTGGGCTATAAATGTTCTGTGTTCTTTGTTCTTCTTCGTTCACTACACTACCATCTCAATGCTACGTTGCTCCATCTCAGAGAATGACATTGGAAATTCCAATCATCTCAGAGGGAGTGAGAATATGACATGTGGCTGTGTCGGAATGAAACTGATGTACGCTGTACTGGAGTAAGAGGATGATGTGATTAAAAAAAAACAGTTCTTACTGTCAAAATAACAAAACAGTGCATTGTTAAGGAACATTTCACGGAATGCTTGCAATACATAGAGCTCTCGCTTCAGGCTGCGGCACGCTTCCATTGAGCCAATCTGCAATACGGATTAATGCTGCTGTTGTATCTTAATAATCTAATAACCGGAGACAAATATGCCCTTCCTCCCCGCCTTTGACCAGGAGAACTCACAGCCTAGGAATTTCATGCGCCGCTGTACCATCACAGAAGGACCATGTGCTCACCGATCGCATCACTGGTGCGACACAGTAGCTTCATGTGCTCATTTCCATCCCAATTTTCAGTTTGATCTTTGCAACTGCACCACTGATTCTGGATGGAGGAACTGGGATTATGTGATACACTGCAGAAATGGTTACTTCCTTGTGTGGGGAAGCTCGTGAGGCAACAAATGTGAAACCACATTGCTGTTGAAACATACATTTTAACAATATCCTGTAGTATCCCTTGAGAATTTAATGTTTTGTAAAAATCTATCACCCTCAGTCTTCAACATGCAGTACTCGATTGAACTTCCTCAACGTCTTGAAAAATGCAATTTGAATATACAGCCAATTCTGAGTTCCCACATGTCTATTATTGCTCGCCAAATAGTCCTGTTGTATCTCTGCATTCTTCCTAACATGTCCTAAGTTACTTTAAGTTCCTGATCTTTTCAAACATGCATCTCTGCATGACCCAGGGATCGTATAATGTTTAGTGTTGTGCGTTGTGGCCGCAGTAACCTCGTTAGAATCCGAGTTACGGCATGTAACGTTCTCCCATTTTTAACTCCTTGCGGTATATGCCAACGAAACACAAAAATGAATTAATTGATTTTACATTAAAGCTTTCTCTGACATTATGATTTTTCATCAAACACCTCTCTCACACATCTCTGTGAGATAAATATCAGAATTCAGACTCACTCATTCTTGGAGACCTCTCTCCCTCCCACAATCACTGACGTCCTTTAAGTTCCCCCCCCCCCCCCCCCCCACACCATTTCCATTACAATTATTTTCACATTGAACCCTGTTCAGTCTGTGCTGCTGCACTCACTGTTGCTGGGTGAACGTGCCGCAATCATACCATTGCGACCTTCGGACCAGTCAATCCATTTTGATACTGTGTTTTTGAGATCAATGGTCAAGTAACAGCTTTTAATGACATGGAGCAGATATTATTGGAACTTCAGGCTCAGGAAAAGAACACAGGGCAGCACAGAGGAAGAGAAACGTTTTTTTTTTCAAAAAGACCATTTTCTGCGGACTTCCACATCATTTAATTCACTTGCTCATTCTGCTCTATCTACACTATGTGTGCAGTTCTGCAATCACATTAGCACTGGACATGATGTTTTACCAGGACATTGTCTGGGTAGAAGAGCTCCTGTTATGAAGAGAGATTGGATAGACTGGATAGACTTAGAGCAGAAGAGATTGAGAGGAGACATGATTGAGATATACAAAATAATCAGGGATACGGATGGCGTAGACTGAAATAAACGTTTCCTTATAATGGAGAGATCACTCACGGGGTACTAGATTTAAGAACAGAGGAGGAAAGATTTGAGTGAATGCGCAGACAAACGTTTTGAAACGGCGAGTGGTTGAAATCTGGAACTCAGAACATGCAAAGGTTGGAGAGACAGAAATCCTCATAACTTTCAGAAGTATTCAGATGTGAGTCTTTGATGACAAGACGTACAAGGCTGTCAGTCAAGTGATTTTAAAAAAGAGTACTGGTAGTTAATCGATTATTGATTTCCAGTACTGATACATAAGCTTCTTTTTGCATAGAATTCCAGAGTAATACCATTGCCTGTCACTGCGTGAGATTGAGTTCAATTCGCATCCGGGACGGGCGCTTGCATCTTGGGAGGGCTAAGAGGCCAGAAACCCGCATTCGATTCCAGACTTATGTGACTGACTGTGTGGAATTTGCATGCTCCATTTCTCCCTCTCCATGTGGGTTTCCTCTGGCTATCCGATTCCTTCTCACTGCCCAAAGGTGTGCACTTCCGGTAGACGGCAAACAAACCTTAATGGACTGTATAATCAAAGACAAAATCAAAGACGAAAGTAGGAATTGCAGCTCAGGGAAAACAGAATGACCATTTAGGGTCAACAGATCATTCATTGGAACGGCTTTTAATTCGCAATGTTCACTCTGATTTCTCTCCACCGATGCTGCCTGACCCGCTGAGCTTTTGAACACATTTCTATTTTTTGTAGGTGGATCAATAATGCGGGTTTAGAAAGATATGGTGGGGGAGTGTGAATCTCTTCAGCGGAACAGCGCAGACTCAGTTGGCCAAATGGTTTCTGTCTGCATTGTGTCTAATTCCATTAACTCTGATTCTACAAGTTTTTGTCCTTTTTTTAGTCTTTGGCATTTCACATCTCCCCTGAAATGTGGTTTGCAGAACAGGACAATCGACGTTTCGGGCATAAGCCAAACCGTTACCACCAGCTGCCTGGAAGAGGAATGCATCATATTCTGCCTTGGGACCCTGCAACTGTACGGGATAAGTATGGATTTCAACATCTTCCTCAATTCCTCTGCCCCCACATTATCACAGTCCGAAGCATCCAACTCGGCACCACCCTCTGGACCTATTAATCTTTACCCCCTCTGACTTATCACTTTCTCCCCCGCCTCCATCCAATTATCGCTTTCCCAGCTACCTTCCACCCAACCCCAACTGCCGCCCAGTCATCTCTCCGCCCCGACCTACACGTCTCATTCCTGATGAAAGGCTTATGCCAGAATCGTCGGTTCTCCTGCTCCTCGAATGCTGCCTGACCTGCTGTATTTTTCGAGAACAACAATCTCGTCATGGCGAAGATAAGTTAGCTTAGCTCAGGCTCCTTATCTGAGACCGGAGAAGAGTGAGTGAGGAAGAGATGAAGGTGTACAGTAAGGGGATAGATACGTGTTATAGGAATAAATTTCTTATGGGAAGTGTTTACAACCACAGACCTACGTTAAACGCTAGGGGGAGAATAATCAGAGGAGATATAGGAAGAACATTTTCATTCTGAGAGTGTTGTACAATTGGAACTCACTGTTTGAACTTGTGGTAAAGCTACGAGTCATCAAAACACTTTAGGAGTATTTAGCCGAATACTTGAGAAGCTAGAGCACACATGGATAAGGACCAGGTCCTGGAAAGTGGGGTGAAGACAAACTGATATCTGATGTAAGGTCCGAACACCGTTTGGAAAATATGGCGCATGAAAGCATGGGAAGGGTAAACGCATGGATACTGCGGTCGATCTGTTACAAGAGGTCTGTGGAATGGTTGACGAGTCAAAAGGTCACTGTGGCAGAATGTGATGAGCAGAGTGGAATGCTCCTCCACCAATTAGCAGAGTCAGACTGGGGCTGAACGGTTACTGTGACATGCTGAGATAATAGCAATTCGTAACATCAGCCTTGTCAGCTAAATATCATAATTGCAGGTTGGGACAAGTCGTGACAATAAATATTTAGGACTTGACTTTAAGTCTTTAATTGATAGTTAGCAGAGTCATGGCTGAAAATGTGTTGCTGGAAAAGCGCAGCAGGTCAGGCAGCATCCAAGGAACAGGAGAATCGACGTTTCGGGCGTAAGCCCTTCTTCAGGAATGAGGAAAGTGTGTCCAGCAGGCTAAGATAAAAGGTAGGGAGGAAGGACTTGGGGAAGGGGCGTTAGAAATGCGATAGGTGGAAGGAGTCAAGGTGAGGGTGATAGGCCAGAGTGGGGTGGGGCGGAGAGGTCAGGAAGAAGATTGAGAGGGACTCACTGAAATCCTTGTAGATGGAGGAAGAGAGTCCCTCTCAATCTTCTTCCTGATCTCTCCGACCCCACCCCAATCCAGCCTATCACGCTCAACTTGACCTCCATCCACCGATCGCATTTCCAACGCCCCTCCCCAAATCCCTCCTCCTACCTTTTATCTTAGCCTGCTGGAACACTTTCCTCATTCCTGAAGAAGGGCTTATGCCCGCAACGTCGATTCTCCTGTTCCTTGGATGCTGCCTGACCTGCTTCGCTTTTCCAGCAACACATTTTCAGCTCTGATCTCCAGCATCTGCAGTCCTCACTTTTCCTAGTTAGTAGAGTCAGCCTGCTTGAAACCGTTGTAGCAGAAAAAAGACATTAAATATCTAATCAGCTTGGGACAAGAAAGCATTGTGGTAGATGGAGTAGCTAAAAATCTAATCATGACAGGTTAGTCTGGGCTGTAATATCATTGCAGCAGAGGTGGCAGTAAAACACACAATCGTGACAATAGAAAAAACCTCTTGGCAGACGGAAAGTGATAATGGTTTATTATATACCTGGAGTGAGATATTTCTGACTAACAGAGTTGGGCATAAAGAGCCACGGATCCTGAGTATTGGGGTTGTTCAAGAATTTGCTTTCTGAGTGTCACGGTTTTTTTGACTGCAAATAAAAGATCTACTCCTTGAAGAACTCCCCGCATCTCCTGGAGATTTATTACATTTTCTCCACAACAACCACAACTTTGGGTACAGTAAAATTGTGGCTAGCGCGACTCGGTGGTGCAATGAAAAGCGCGTTAGATTTCTACAGCATTGTCAACTTTGCTATACAAAGTTTGTTGTTTTGAGTTCCACCAGAATCGGAGTTCAGATTTCAGCTGAATCAATTATTATTCTGCTGATTCATCGTTAATTCCCGTCGTCTGGGGTTCTCGAAATTGCTGTTTACCACAGAAAATTCTTTACCCCCTTGTTGGTGAGTTTCGACGGAATCGTATAATTTGAAGCATGATCAGAACAGAATCAACTGCTAACCCACGAAACCTACAAACTTCGTGCAGAAACCCACAACGTCTCTAAACGTATTCCCCTCCAATAGTTGCACAGGCATGATTGATTGCTAAAATATCTTTTTCAATTTGAGCGACAGGCTGTTGTGGATGGACCGGGGAAAGATATGGATGTATTTGATCAGTCATGACGATGTCAAATGGCGGGGTAGGACCGCTGTTTGGAATAGCGTCCTCCTGTTACTCTCTGTCAGTGCTGTTTCTGACAGAGGGTTTTCAACAATAACATGTTGCAATGTGAATCTACACCACGGAGTATCAAGGTCCTCCCATTTACCCCACCGCTCTCACAGCCAGAATGGAGAGCTCCGATTGCAGCTTTAGATCAGACAGTCGAGGATTCTCCCAGGTACTCTGTCAGACTGCATGCTCCTTCACGCAGGTTTCCAACTGGACACATGGAGCAAGCAAGCGTGGGGATTCAGGGACAGATTACCCCTCTGTTTTGCTGTAGCTCTGGACACGGAGACGTACATGAATATCTGACATTCTGAGTCTTACTGTGCATTCTTCCTCCTTTATAATTTAAACTGGAATTGAATTTATTCTTGCATCACATTCTTACATCTTCAGTATTCATGGAAAAAGTGGAACGTGTTCATGGATGTTGTAAGGGTGAAGATTATTGCTAAATGCAGTATGTTTCATGTTACCAGTATGAACTTTCAGAAGAAAGTTGAGAAGTTTTATTGATTCAAATGGAAGCCGATCGAAGGAAAGGTCTGGCAATAGCGGCATTGTAACATTGTCTGAAAACAAAGCAGGAACCAACGGAAACCCATTTTTCAATGAAGTCTATTTTGTATATTTTTATTTGTCCCTTTCTGAACTTGATGCTTCAATAATCACAGGTCCATCTCAGTTTCACCTGGTCTGCGTTAGCTTTAAATTCAGAACCCAGCAAAAGTAGAGCAGTTGAGTTAAAGTTCCTAAGGTATGAGTACGACATGTGACCAGCTTGCTGTCTGCGGATTCAGTCGCGCAATTGTTTATCACCTGCTACTCAAAGGTGCGTGAAATGCCACGGTTGTGAGTTCAATGCTTATCTAAAGATGCTGTTACTGACATTGAAAAGGGATTATTAGTGCATCAAACTAAAACGCAGTTGAAATAAATGTTGAGTAAAGTAGCATTTATTTGAAAACTCCAGTTTCACATTTCTGTCAATTATTATGTGAAAAGCTGCAAATATTCCCCAGGTGAATATCCATCTGTGGATACAGAAAGAGAGGTGAAATTTTAGCTTAATGACTTTTCTCAAATCGCTCAGCTTGCACTGGATTACATTCTGGAAAAGTCTGTTTAACTCATTTCATATCATTCCATTTCCTGCAAACACGCACAGCTCATTATCCAATCGAAAGTGTTAGATTTATCTCTTTGGGGAGTTTGAATGTTGTCAGTAAATCTGGCAAAGGCAAACCAAGTAGTTTTGCTGTTGGGAGGAGCAGAGGGTGCAAACTGGGATAAGGTCGAGTCTTGTTACAGGATTTTTTAAGCGGAGATCAGTGAGAATTAAATGGACTCTCTTCTTTCGAATGATTGTCACCAAATGTTAAAGGCAACAGATGGCAATGATGATGATGTTTTACATCTACAGGCCAAATCTTACTCACTAGAGGCACCATAGTATTATCGATCAGGTGAGCGGGGTAGATGATAATCTATATGGAAACCTGAGACAGTGAGAGAATTAATCCCATGCTGTTGGTCTCACTTTTCTCATAACTAGTTAGCCAGCGGACTGAGCTAACCGACTTCCATTCAATGCAGAGCTAAACCAAACAGCTCGGTGTATTTGTAATATATAATATTTCATGTAGAATAAGCTGCAACACCAATTAACGCCAGCAGCTCTTCTTATACTTAACATTTTCTGATGCAGTTATTATGCAATTTCTTTCTGATGAATGTTATCCACTTCGAGAGTATGTCCCTTTTGCCTCCCCATCCAGGTAGCCCAGAATCTCTTTCGCTGTTAAATTCACTCCCTATGTGTCTGCACACGACTTTTGAAATATAATGGAATCAGCTCCTAAAATCTTTTTGTTTCTGGAAATTCATCTCCGATTTCAATAATTCTCAGAATAAAAAAAAATCTGCTCGAAATTTCTTCATCATTCCACGTTGGTTTTGAAGCTCCAACCTTTAGTTTCCACTCACCTAAACGAAGGAATTTCCTTCAGATTTACTCTTACCAACGTCACATCAGCTGGATAATCTCCCTTCTGGCACAACCAAGTCTTTCCTGATTTCTCCCGCATGATGCTTTATCTATCCCACCTTCCCATTACATCTGCTTTTTCCTTTTCTAGTGGTGTTATCTCAAAGTAACCGTCATGTCTGTCTTTTTATCGACTTTGTATCAAGTGAACTCTGACCGTGTCCTTCCTAACGTCTTTATATTCCAGTAAACGCTACCATGTCTTTCACCATGCCTTTATATCCCAGTAAATTTCAACTTGAGAAAGAATGCTGGGTCCAATTCAACGCATGAAACTCACCACTAAGCTGTGCAATCTTATTACCGACACAGGAAAAGTGGAAGCAATTTCAATTACAGCTGAATCGATTGGCTGCAGCAGCAACGGGGCAAATCCCAGTCACATACATGACTGTTGTTCTTATATTTATTTCTTCTCTACGTGTGCTGAAGTACCACAGTGAAGGATCAATTACTGTTGTCAGACATACATGTAGGGTCGTATTAAATGCTGAAGTTGTGAGACCAGAGCAGGTTTTATTAACATAGACCATTCACTGTTCGAATCTCAGGCTCAGGAATTTGACAGAGAGCGAATTTCAGCAAAAGTTGAGCCGGGGCGTTTACCCCATTATGTAACACGAATTTCTGCGGTTGCTTTGTTGTTCGCCTCATTTGTGTGTTTTGCATCATTGAGGAATTTGAAGTTGTCCCCTCTATACAAAATGCCCGTGCTTTTGCAACGTTGTATGAAAGATGCAGTACAATAACAGCCGATGCTGAGTCAGTCTACTTATCCAAATATTGACCCCTGGAAACAGCACTGTGCACTCTCCTCGAGTCTGGAAAATAAGTTCCTCACATGTATTGTTACATTCCCGCTCTCATGGCTCTTTTCATTCCATCTGTTTCTGTTTTGCATGGAATCAATAGATCTTGTCACTGTGTCATTTATTTCCATGTTGTCAGATTTTGTGAGCAGGATATCACAGTGGGATTGTATATGCTGGAACCATTCCTGAAGAAGGGCTAATGCCCGAAACGTCGATGCTCCTGTTCCCTAGATGCTGCCTGACCTGCTGCGCTTTTCCAGCAACACATTTCCATCTATGCTGGAACCACTCGAGACTGTCCGCTCTCCCACATCCAATTTATCCCCAGGTTGTGTGAAGATGATGGTCTGAATCGCTTCCTTCTCTTTCCTGTCACTCTGGAATGATGTGAGTTGTGAAATCTATGATCTGAACTGGAGGCAACGTGGAAAAATATAAACACATCAGCTGCGTGAGCGACGGGACCCGCTGCAGTAACATCCCATGCTGATTTCAGACAGCAAAAGCCGCGCCATGACTTCAAGAAGCACAGACACTGTTCCCGAATAATGGGGAGTTTCACTCCTTCCTCGCAGTTCTGTATTTTCTATCTGTCTCAGATCGCATTATTTTGACAAGGGTTCCCACAAGAAGATGATTTTTTGTGCATGCACGATCTCCCTTTACGACACCTTTCAAGAATTTCCATACTTCCCTCTCCCGCCAGACCCCCCTACCACGCTCCACAAACCCGTGTTTGATAGGGAGCTGAAGACATCGTTCAAGCTGCTCTCCACCAACACTGCGTGACAATGGAAGATGAGTTCGTCCAGTTATCAATAAAGACCGCCCTGTTCCGGGAAAGCAGCTAGCACAGCCTCCTGGGAGAAGCGAGTCAGAATGGAAAGGAGCTGTGATGAATACTCTGTGCTTCTTTCACTCTGAAACAACAGAAATAGCCTCAGTTAACCAAAATCACTCACCTGAGTTATGGTTACCACGTCTGGCGCCGTTCTGGCTCTTTTGTCTCGGGTGTGATCTTGCCTCAGACAGGTGACATACGTGCGAGAGGTCTCGGGTTCATCTTGCGGATGAGACTTGGAATTTTGCACACTACTTCATTTTTGACTGAGAAGAAATGATTTCGATGAGAATGGGTTCAGATAAAGTTTCCAGAGCTTGAAAATATACATAGGCAAGTTCAAGAACCGCTTCTTCTCGGCCGTTGCTGCTCTGAGAAATGGATTGTCTAACTTTAAAAATGCTGGTCTTGCCAATGTGAATTTTGCTGAGCGCACGTCCTATACGTAGTAACCTGAATTCCTGAGTCTGGTCCAATTTTGCTTTTCTCACGCTGTGATCTGCATGTCCTTGATTACTATGATCTGCCTTTCCCAATCGCAAACAACGCTTCCCACTGTACTTAGGTCCATGTGACAATCAATCAATCAAAGCACAGTCATTTCCTCATTGATTGGAGCCAGCAGAGCGAAGGCGGGCTGCATGGCCTCAGTCTGCAGTGTGACACGTTTTGTGATTCTGATTGAAATTGCAATTAAAACAGCAGAATTTGGGAAGTTACAGGGTGGTTATATTGACACAGCCGGGACACATCTGTACCACAGTGCATCACACAATAACAGCGAAGATCTTTTGACGTCATCCTCGAAGGTACATGCTATAAAAACCTGAAGACTGCAGGAAATTGCTGTGGTCAGCGCTAACAGAGCGGCCCAGAGGGATCGTGGTGGGCCCATAATCCAGAAATTAATGAATGAAAAGCATCCTCTGCTCGATGACAATTCCAGCTTTAAGTGTGTGTACTGCCACCGCCAGTGTTTCGTTATATCAGCGCTCCATCCTTCGCATTACATATTGATGAACCTTCTGCGTCCTGTCACTCAATGGCATCTGAAATAGATACACCCGCCACACTTATACATTTGAGGAAACACACGTTTGATGGTATAGAAGATTTTTTTGCTGTTCTCTGTCGGCCTGTTATGACCTGAATCGCAAAGTCACTTGCCTGAGTTGGGAATACACTGGCGAAGTTGAGAGAAATCAGTTGTGGCTTGTACCATGCACATCACGCCTTGCAGTTATTCCCCACTCTGTGTCACACAGCAGGGCCCTCTGGTGAAATGAACAGCCTTGAATGACATGTGGATCAGTATGTTGGAGACAGCATTTTGACGCAGACACAGTTCCCTATTTTTAGGACAAGCAGCACTGATGATGAATAACCTCAGAGAGAAGCAAGCAAAAGAGACTTACCGTGGACTCGATGAGCTGATCGGCTTCTGACGGCACGTGAATGACGTCACACGTCGCTGCCGTCCGTCTGCCTGTCTCTGTGACAGAGTGGCTGAGGAAGAAATAATGGCTCACTTTTAACCTCTCTTCCGCTTTGGACTGTCTGCAGCCCCGCAGCTCCTGGCTGTGGGGATGGTTTTCAGTGAGTGAGGGTTTCATTTGGAGTCGCTTCATCTGGGACACTTGGGACTCAGATGTTAACTGATGCCCGATTGCAGCAAAGAAACCGACGCCCCTGAAAGAAAAGCCTTTCTGCAGGATTGTTCTGCGAAATTTGATTCTGAACATCAAATAGGCAGCACAAAAATACACTTTTTTGAATTTTACTGAGCGAAGAGATTCCACAGCCCATTTCTCTCTTTCCCGCCAACTCAGCACCTTTCTCTCTCTCTCAAATAAATGATATTTGGAGGAAGTTCACAATCAAAGTTGCTAAGTTCCAGCGGCGCTCTTGCACCTGGCTGTGCCCGTGACAGTAAGCTTCAGAGCATAGCCACACTTACATCCCGTCATAATGCCTGCAAGTGGAGGGAAATGGCTGAATACTCTGCCAGTCGAGACAGCTCAGTCCACGGGAATGGGATAAATAGCACCGTCCCGCATGGGGACATTCTGCAGATCAGACACAGTACACAGTACACTTACGGGCGGCACGGTTGCACAGTGGTTAGCACTGCTGCCTCGCAGCGCCAGAGACCCGGGTTCAATTCGCAACTCAGGCGACTGACTGTGTGGAGTTTGCACGTTCTCCCCGTGTCTGCGTGGGTTTCCTCCGGGTGCTCCGGTTTCCTCCCACAGTCCAAAGATGTGCAGGTTAGGTGAATTGTCCATACTAAAATTGCCCGTAGTGTTAGGTAAGGGGTAAATGTAGGGGTATGGGTGGGTTTCGCTTCGGCGGGTTGGTGTGGACTTGTTGGGCCGAAGGGCCTGTTTCCACACTGTAATCTAATCTAATCTAAAAAAAAAACTTTATAATTCAGATCATACCAGAGTGAGAGCGCTCGATAAGACGAATTGGTCATCCGTAAGTGCACCAACTCGGGAGTTCCAAAAGATTGTTGAAAGTGGAAAGTGGATTTGTTCGCGTTTCAAGTGTATCCGTGAAGCAGGAAGCAGAAGAAGATACACAGTGAAGCGATTGAGATCTGACGACAGGAGCAGCAAATAAGTTGTACAGCGCAGAGGAGAGCTTTGAACTATTGAATTCTGGTTGATGGGACGATCATGCTTTCACTCGGCCACGCTGCTACAGAAGTTAATATGTCAGTGTCTCTCAACATTGTGATTTCACAGGCAAATGTCGCCGTGACTCTGCAGGAAATTCCTTTTTCCAATGTGAGGGCAGTCCATATGTAAAGTAGCTTATATATCGAATCCTTTCACATAAATAATTCCACTGCACCTCAGTGTGTTGTATTGTTCCTTTCCACTTTACCTGTCGTTGTGCCTGCACTGAAGCTGATTTTCTCCTTCTGCGTGTCTTTTACAGTCTGGATGATGTGACGCAGTTGTACTGTCCCATCTTCTGACAGAAGTTTCCACTTCACTTCAGCCCGCCCTATCTGATAGCCCTTCGCTATCTAATACCATTTCCGTTGTTTAGATGTTAAGCACTTGTCTCAGATCCAGCCTGCCCTCACCCAAAATAAATGGAAAACTCAGTCACAATGTAATCACTGCAATCGAGGGATATATTCACTCCAAGGTCATTGATAATTCCAAGGATAAAGTTAGGACTGCTGATGCTGGAGATCAGAGTTGGTAATGTGATGCTGGAAAAGCACAGCAGATCAGGTAGCATCCGAGGAGCAGGAGAATTCAGGTTTCAGGCTTAAGCCCTTCATCTGGAATAAGGCTTGTGAGTCGGGCTGAGAGATAAATGGAAGTGGTGTGGGGTTGAGGGGAAATTGCTGGAAAGCAGTAGATGGATGACTATGAGGGAGAAGAAAATAGGTCAGAAATGGCAGTGATGGAATGGGTCGAGAGGGCGGTGGCGAGTTGAAGGCTTGTGCTTGGGGGAGGAGAAAAGAGGTAACTGTTCAAATTCACATTTATCATGTGTGGTGTTAGGGTCCCAAGCCGGAATATGTGGCGTCCCTCCTCCAGGCATTGGGTGGTAACGGTATGGCAGTGGAGGAGGTCCAAGAATTGTATGTCTTTGATGGGGTAGGAGGGGGAGTTGAAGTGTTCACGGGACGGTGAAGTTGCGGGTGTCCCAGAGATGTTCTCTGAAATGATCTGCAAGAAGGTTTCCTGACTCCCTGATGTAGAGGAGACCGCACTGGGCGCAACGGATTTAGTAGATGACATTGGTAGCTGAACAGGTGAATATCTAACGGATGTGGAATGATCCTATCGGGCCTTGGCTGAGATGAGGGGAGTGGTGTGGGTGCTCGTTTCATCCTTCGTTTGGTGGCAGTGAAAGGTGCTAGGAGAGGGTTGTGGGGTGGTGGGGGGATGTGCGGACCTGAAGAGGGGGTCATGGAGGGAATGGTCTTTACGGAATGCTGACAGGGCTGGGTAGCGAAGTATATCTCTGGTGGTGGTGTCTGTTTGGAGGTGGCATTAGTGACAGAATATGATGCGTTTATGCGGAGTTTGGTGGGGTGGAAAGTCAGCACCAGGAGGTTCTGTCCTTGTTGCGTTGAGAGGCGTGGCTTCCAGGGTGGTGGTGTGTGAAATGGTGGTGATGAACTCGAGGGCGCTGTCAACCACGTGGGAAGGCAATTTGTGATCGTTGAAGAAGGAGACCAACTGGCTCTTTCTGTAATTGGTCATCCTGGGAACAGATGTGCTGGAGGTGGAGGAATTGGGAATAAGGAATGGCGTTCTTACACGAGATAGGGTTGGAGACGATGTAGTCTAGATACGTGTGGGAGTCGGTGGGCTTGTAGTATATCTCTGTAATTGGTCAGTAGCCAGATTCGGTGATGGAGAGGTCCGGGAAGGTGAGGGAAGTTGCCAAGATGGTCCGGATAAATTTGAGGTCGTAGTGGAACGTGTTGGTGAAGTTGGTGAGCTATTCAACCTCCTCGTTGGAGCACAAAGTGGCGCCAAACATTCATCAATGTAGCGGAGGAACAGATGGAGGATGGTGCATGTTTAATTGCGAAAGATGGACAGTTCCGCGTATCTGGCAAACAGACAGGCACAGCTAGGTCCTCTGCGGGTGCCCATGGCTAACAGTTTCGATGGAGGATGTGGGAGAATTGGAAAGAGAAGTTATTAATTGTGAGGACCAGGTCAGCCAGGTGGATGAGGATGTCGGCGGAAGGGTACTGGTTGGGATGGTGTGAGATTATGAAATGGAAGGCTTGCAGACTTCTGTCATGGCAGATGGATTTGTACAGTGACTGGATGTCCATGGTGAAGATGACGCGTTGAGTGCCAGGGAAACGAAATTCTTGGAGGAGGTGAAGTACACAGGGGTGTCACGAATGTAAGTGGGCATTTCCTGAACTGGGGAGAGAGGATTGTGTCAAGGAAGGAAGAGTTATTCGGATGGGACAGGCGCAGGATGAGACAATAGGTTGACTGGGGCAGTCAGGTTTGTGAATCTTGGGAAGGAGGTAGAATCGGGGAGTGCGCGGTTCACGGACAATGTGTTTGGAGGTTGTGGATGGGAGATGCCCAGAGGTGATGAGATTGTTGATGGTCTGGGAGATGCTGGTTTGGTGAGGGAAGGAGAGTTTATGATCGTGGTCTGTAGGAGGAGGTGCCTGCGAGTTGGCATCTGGCTTCAGCTTTGTTCCTCACAAGTCTAATTCCTGATGAATGGCATATGCCTAAATCGTTTGATGTGAACAAATGAGATTTTCACATAACGCGAGGTTTGAATGAGTAAATCGGGGAAAGTCCCTCTTTCGAGTGAATCAATAACTTTCGTTAGAGCTTGAAAACCATTAGTGAATGATTAAGAAAAGTTTGGATGAGAGTTTCTTCCACTCAAGAGTTATTTAATTCGTGAACGACTTTCCAGAAATAAAACGTAGAAGCTGACTTCAGAGTGTTTTAAAAGATACACGAACACGGAGAGGATTTACCATTGAGTGAAAGTCAGTGTGGTTGCGTAACAATTTCGAATTTGTTGACTTCAGACACAAAGACATTTCATGAACACGTACAACTGAATAAGACTGAGTATAACAAGTTCATGGATTGGTAAGGTGTGGTGTATTATTCAAGGTGAAACTCTGTAAATGGAGCTGATGTCGCAAAATAACCGCAGACAGAAGTTATATCCTAATGAGTAGGCATTGAATCGTCACTTGGAGACGCAACACCTACTTTAAAGATTTGACCACATTCACATGATGTTAGGTGTATTTCGTACATTCTTAACTCCACCCAAGAAATACACCAACAAGACTCTATCCTTTTGTATTGTTCACCCTCTGTACTTCTCTGCAGCACGCCATTGAAGATAAAATATGCTCAGACCAAAATTCAGTTCAGTGCAATATTCAAACGGTCCTATGTGATTTTTTTTATATTATTGCAATAACCTTTGTGAGTTTGCAGCAAACTGCGTAACATGAAACCAGTTCAACATCTATTTTCCCGGAATTTAACGCAGTGCACATGGGAAACGTTATCCATCTGCTGAAAAATCACCTTCGGCTCTCTCTCTCCAGATATGTCTAGTCACGTTTTAAATACTTGCAGTATGTTTGTTGATCAAGAAGTTATTATCCAGAAAAGGTCGTTTCTCAATCCACAAATACGGGTATTTTCCCATAAACTTGGCTTTGCTCAACATCACCTTCTATCCGTACACCTCAACACGACGACAAATTGAAGCTGCTCCATGTGAGGCTCAAACTTAAAACTTCGGCACAGCACAGCCCACTATACTGGCACAGAGATACCATGCACTGGTCACCTGCAGCACAGGAGCAACCCATTAATGCTTACCTCCACATTCCTGGTTGTACAGTATCTTTTGGGAAACCGAGTTTCTCTGATTCCATGGCTCGTAACGGGGATTATACGATCATGTTCACCAGTGATTCTGACCCCGAGTGAGGAAAGTAGTGAGCTACTCATTGCAAAGATGGGTAGATTGTTGAAATATACAATTTCAACATTTGCCATCACTAACCAATGAGCATGTTATTTTGCTTTTCATCTGTAGAAATCTTAAAATCTTCATTTTGAACAGACTCAATAACAGATCTCCATTGTGTCTCTGGCATCAAATTCCAAAGTGTAAACCCACTCTGAACACTTCCACCGCAGTCCGCTGTTTGGAAAGTGTTCCTGTTGTGGGAAGTGCACTTCCCCGTGTGTCAACTGCTGCTCCAAGCATACGCTCTGGCACTGCACTCATTTTCCTTCTGACACTTGCTCACTGCGTTGCTGTGATCATACAGTGACTTGTTGTCGCACGGCCCAGGAAAATGATACAGATCAAGGGTTTTGCATTGTTGAATTCAATTGTCAGTTTAGCCTTATTTAGGATTTTGAAATCGTCTGTTCTGTACACAGGTGCGTGTCAAAATATCTGAGCAGAAGAAAGGTGTTCCGAATAATGACATTGAGCACTATGCACTCTCCTCCAGTCTGGAAAACAATTCCTCACAGGCAATTTAATAGACGATAGACAATAGGTGCAGGAGTAGGCCATTCTACCCTTCGAGCCAGCACTACCATTCATTATGATCATGGCTGATCATCCTCAATCAGTATCCTGATCCTGCATTATCCCATAACCCTTGATTCCACTATCCCTTAAGAGCTCTATCCAACTCTTTCTCGAAAGAACACCTCCTGCTGTCTCGGATCCTTCGTTCCGTTGACTTCAAATCTTCACAGAATTCAAGAGGCCTTATTATATAGTCATTTCTTCATTTTGTTCAGATCACTGTAAGCAGAGTGTTACAGTGGGAATACGCTTGCCCCACAACCCAGAGGCCAGACCATAATCTTGGAACCGTACTGTGCTATTTCTCATTTCACGAACACCAGGGAGAAATGTTGTGGTTCTGTTCGCTGAGCTGGAAATTTTTGTTGCAAACGTTTAGTCCCCTGTCTAGGTGACATCCTCAGTGCTTGGGAGCCTCCTGTGAAGCGCTTCTGTGGTGTTTCCTCCAGCATTTATAGTGGCCTGTCCCAGCCGCTACCGGAAGCGGCAGGCAGAGGCCACTATAAATGATGGAGGAAATACCACAGAAGCGCTTCACAGGAGGCTCCCAAGCACTGAGGATGTCACCTAGACAGGGGACTAAACGTTTGCAACAAAAAGTTCCAGCTCGGCGAACAGAACCACACCAACGAGCACCCGAGCTACAAATCGTCTCCCAAATTTTGAACACCAGGGAGAAATAGCTGCTGTTCTGCATAATTTTCGCAATTCACTTATTCATAAGGTCACAGTCTCGCTGGAGTATGTGATGCGGTGGCAGAGAGGTTAAGGCAATAGACTGCTAATCTACTATGCGCTGCACGCGTGGATTCGATTCCCACTCACGTCGCTGTTTTCAATGTTGCTATTTTTTGATCACAGCTGTGTTATTGAAATTGGAACTTCAATGGTCAGTTTATATGCATCGACGCTATTATAAAATCTCAAAGAATAATTTGAGCCAGTTGCCTAAACTGCATTGAAATGTAGATTGAATTGGGATAATGAAAAGGAACGCGATTTTATTTTTCACGTCAAGCTGCTGTGACCTTTTATCTTATGAAAGAGATCCGGGAAAACCAAATAACGAGAGATGCGATGGGCATGTTTATGCAATGGGATTCTTAATGACAGTTTTGTCAGATGAAATCTGGAGCAAGTTGAGTAGAAGTGATTCATCTTGGTGAGACGAGCACAGAGAGACAGCAGAAAATAATGGAGATAATTCAAAAGGGGCAGGGCGTGGGTGTTGGGGCACCGAGAACTGGCAGTAAATGTACAGTAGAGAATTGCCGATGTTGGTGCCGTGCATGGGCACGGAGAGCCTTACACATTGGTCTCGCCCTTGCCCTTTTCTCTCGCCATTGATGAAGGCTGGACATAAGACTCATATAAACACAAGATGTGGAAGCAAGCTCCCTCTCGTTATGCACACACTGGATGCATCACATTGAACTATGAACAACTGGAGATGTCAGCATGTTAAATGTAGGGACTGAACCTAAACTGTGGATCAATAACCGCAGATTCATGTAGCATAAGCATGAAAATGATTTAACGTGTCTTTATACGCGTATCATTAACAGACGTTTCTTTCTAATACCCGTGTGGTTGAAAGAAGAAGACACCACATGTCAAGATGGCTGACAACGTAACCAATTTTGTTTTGAAACTGAGATCTATTTGATCATTTTACACAGTGAACAAGCTCATCTTAAATCATGCAAACCGCATTCCCTCACCTGGAATAAAAGTGTGATTTCATTCAAACATTATCCTTGCTAAGTAGCAGTTACTCAACATGAAAAATAGGATTTAACTTTTATTGAGCATATATCAATTCGAACCATTATCTAACTTCGGATTGACTGCAATATGCACATGCTAAATAAGGTTTAAGAAAGAATGTCGTTTGGAAATAATGATTTGGTGGTGGCTAAAACTAATATTAGGTTTACATGATGTGGATATTCCACCAATAGCTCCAGTGGTGGAAATGGTCAGTGGGCACTATTTCTATGATGATATAGAGGTGTGTGAGCTGCCAGGGATGGGAGCTTCCACCCCATCTGGAGCAGCGTCTGTTGACATGGACCAGAGAGCATTGTGACATCAGTCCAGGAGTTCCAACCACACCGGGAGCAGCTTTTATTGACTTGGAGCAGCAGGGAGCATTGGGGCATCAGGCTGGGAGTTCCAACCACAACTAGAGCAGATTCTATTGACGTGGAGCAGCAGGGAGCATTGGGGCATCAGACTGGGAGATCCAGCCTCAACTGGAGCAGCCTCTATTGACATGAAGCAGCAGGGAGCATTGGAACATCAGACTGCGAGATCTCACCTAATTTGAAGCAGCTTCAGTTGACATGGAGCAAGGAGCTTTGCGAGATCCATCTGGGAGCTCCACTCTCACCAGGAGCAGCTTTTAATGACGTGTAGCAGCAGGAAGCATTGGGACATCAGAGTGATAGACCCAACCTCAACTGGACCGCTTGTATTCACATGGAGGAGGGAGCATTGGAATATCAGACCGGCAGCTCCAACCTCACAAGGACGAGCTTTTAATGACACGTAGCAGCTTGGGAGCATTGGGACATCAGAGTGGTAGATCCAACCTCAACTGGACCGCTTCTATTGACATGGAGCAGGGAGCATTGGGACATCATACTGGGAGCTCCAACTTCAAGAGAGCAGCTTCTATCGGCATGGAGCAGCAAGAAGCATTGGAACGTCAGGTTGGGAGCTCCAACCTCACTTGGATCAGCTGGTATTTAGATGGAAGAGGAGGGAGGATTGGGACATTAGGCTGGGGGAAAGGATATTCAACAATTTTAATCTGAAGTAAAATATGTTTCAACAACTCAGATGTTAATTGATTTATGAAGAATCTTTCCCGGGAAAATAATTAATTCTTAAGATATTAAAGATAAGTCCTGCAAACATTCAACTCAGGAAAACACATTGGTACAGAGAGAAATGGGAGTGATGTTTCATGTCTTTGTCTTTTCTTTCCTGGCCGACTCTGCACTGGATTACCTCACCGGAAGGACGTTTTCACTGATTTCATGTTGTTCAGTTTCCTGCAACAGGTCATTAACGTAATCTAAAACTGAAAATTAATGGGAATATGCGATGTTATGATTAGGCTGGAGTTTACCTCAAAATATGGTGAAAACGCAGCAAAGTAAGTTGCAATTCCCTTGATCAGCAGTGACCTCATTGATTGGCTGATCAGATTGTGAATGGTCGTTTTTTTCGAGGACAATTTAAGGTGAATCAATGATGGTGGTTATCTTTGTTCTTTGTTCACCTTGTGACTGTTACTGTTATTGCTCATGTACTTGTTAACAGACAGCTCTGCAGAGTGTAAAGTCTCAGCTGTGCATCTGGCCAGTGGTACAACCATTCCTATCGCTGGCTCCGGATCAGTCAATTGAAAGTTCGACTTTTACTTGGCGCAAGCGCATTGTGGAGATTCATCACACATCCAAACTACTCATGTTTGTTACGCTGAGGTGGATAATATTTAAAATTTTCATCTCCACGAAAGAAAATTCGTTCACTGTCTTCGATCAGTTAAACATTACCAAGAACGTCAGAGTCAACATCACACAGCACCAGACTGTACCGAACAGGCATATATAGAAGCACTCGCGTTCCATGCACTGCTTCTTCATCAGGTATTTGTCAACTGTTGGAATCTAAAATGGCTTTGTGTGATTTTTAAATTTGGCCACCCCAGTCCAACACCTACACCTCCAAGTCATAGGTACCATCGACACCACGAACCGCCGGTTAAAGTCCAAATGATCTTCCAAAAGATCGCGCATATTGACACACACATCAAATTTCTGCAGAAAAACACCCACCTGATGAAGGAGCGACTCGATGGAAGCTAGTGCTTCCAAATAAACCTGCTGGACTATGCCCTGATGTTGTGTAATTTTTAACTTTGTCTACTCAACTCAAACACTGGCACTTCCATATCATAGACCACATCAGTCATGTCCCACCGTTGTCAGAGAAGGCAATCCTGGAATAGCCCAATACATTGTTCATAGGTACGTTTCCTTTTCGGAAACCAACGCACTCAATCGCTGCAGCTCCTGTGTATGAAAAGCACAGAAAAGAAATAGCTGAGACTAATTTTTTACAGTAGTTTGAAACTCTTTGGGAAGTGGAATCAGAGGAGAATGAAGGATTAACTGCCCGACTGTGCAGAGAGAGGGAAGACATTTTTCCCTTCTTTGAAGAGTTGGGGTATTGACTGATCTAAGGCAAGAAAAAGATTCCTGGTAGAGCTGCGCTCTCTGCATCAGGAGCAAGAATTCCTGATTTCTTGAACGGTAATGAAACCCAGGCCACTCAGTTAAAGCGCTGAATACTAACCACAAGACCACCAGGGATGAGGGCAGAAGCAGTTGCACAGTTTCTTCATAACACAGTTTTTGGATTTATGTGAATGCAGATATGTTTTCCCCCAAACATTATTGAATTATCGAGTGTTTACAGCACAGAATTGGTCCCTTCATCTCATTACCCAGCACTGGGTCTGTAACCTTGTAATCTCTGACGTTTCACGTGTTCATCTCAATGCTAATTTCTCTGGAATCTTTTAATCATGTACCACACAATAAATGGGATTAAAGTTAGAGATGGGAAAAATGTGTTCACACTCAGTCGGGTAACTGAACCCCAGATTTACCGAAAGACTGAAGCACGCAGATACATTTCCTCAAGAATGACACAGTCCTCTGGAGAAAACAAGCAGAAAGTAAGATTTCACCGACTTGTCTGATATTGTCCCATTTTACATTTCAACATCAGTGTCTGGTTTCAGCAAAGTAAGGAAGCATTCAGCCCCTCCCGTCCCAGTGTTCCTTGCCCATTGTTTCCCATTCAATCTGTAGTTTGTACTGCCTCACCTCGTTATTGCTACCCAACTTGATCATTGCTCACGCCAGCTATTTCTTGTCCTGCCGAACGGTTTTCCTCAAGTTCTTGAAATGAAAAACAGGAATAGGCTATTTCAAGCACTTTTCTAGTTTACAAGTTCAGTGTTACGACCACTGAGCCAGCACATTGCGAGCTCAGAGAAAAGGTCTCATACATTAGAATCTGAAATGCAAAGATGATTGTATAGCTTCAGGATTATAAACCAACCAACAATACCGGAACAGAGCCGAGGGGATCATGCACAGAAGGATGAGAGTATAGAATGACGAATCTCATGGTGTCATTGGTGGTGTTAACAGAAATCTTCCCTGGTAGTATAGTGATGAGGATTCAATGCTTTCACTGTCATGGCTTGTTAAATGTTAACGTTTGCAGTAATCAGTATGAAATACTGCCTGATATTTCGAAGCAGAATGATGTTGTGCAACACACAGAATCGTTTCCCTCCATGACCTAATAAGAGAGCTCAGAAGAGCCAGGGGGAGACATGAGAGCCAGGAGGAGACATGAGAAGTTGTTGGTGGATAGAATCAGGGTTAACCCTAAGGCTTTCCATAGGTATACCAGGAATAAAAGAATGACGAGAGTTAAATTAGGGCCAATCAACAATAACAGTAGGACGTTGTGTGTGAAGTCAAAGGAGACATGGGGAAGCACTAAATAAATATTTTGCGACTTTGTTCACTATAGAAAATGAAAATGTTGGCGAGGAAGATACAGAGATACTTGCATCTAGACTAGAAGAGATTGAGGTTCGTAAGGAAGAGGTATTAGAAATACTGCAGAGTGTGAAAATAGAGAAGTCCTCTGGACCGGATCGGATCTATCCTAGGATCCTCTGGGAAGCAAGCGAAGAGATTGCTGAACCTGTGGCATTGATCTTTAAATCATCATTGTCTACAGAAATAGTACCTGAGGATTGGAGGATAGCAAATGTGATTCCCTTGTTCAATAAGAGTAGTAGAGACAACCCTGGTAATGACAGACCAGTGAGTCTCACTTCAGTTGTTGGTAAAGCGTTGGAAAAGTTTATAAGAGATAGGATTTATAATCATCTAGAAAATAATAATCTGATCAGGGACAGAGGGCACGGTTTTGTAAAGGGTAGGTCGTGCCCAACGAATCTTATTGAGTTTTTTGACAAAGTGACCAAACAGGTAGATGAGAGTAAACAGGTTGGTGTGGAGTATATGGATTTCAGCAAGGCGTTCGATAAGGTTCCCCACAGTAGGCTATTATACAAAATGCGGAGGAATGGGATTGTGGGAGACATAACAGTTTGAATCAATAATTGGCTCGCTGAAAGAAAACAGAGGGTTGTAGTTGATGTAACATGTTCATCTTGGTGTCCAGTTACTAGCGGCGTTCCGCAAGGGTCGGTGTTGGGTCCACTGCTATTCGTTATTTTTATAAATGACCTGGACGAGGACTTAGAAGGGTGGGTTTTTAAATTTTCGGACGACACTACGGTCGGAGGAGTTGTGGATAGTGACGAAGGATGTAGTAGGTTGCAGAGAGACATAGGTAGGATGCACAGCTGGGCTGAGACGTGGCAAATGAAGTTTAATGTGGACAAGTGTGAGGTGATGCACTTTGGACGGAGTAATCGGAATGCAAAGTACTGGGCTAATAGTAAGATTCTTGGGAGTGCAGATGAACAGAGATCTCAGTGTCCATGTACACAGATTCCTGAAAGTTGCCACCCAGATTGAGGGGGTTGTGAAGAAGGCATACAGTGTTTTTGCCTTTATTAATAGAGGTATTGAGTTCCGGAATCCGGAGGCTATGCTGCAGCTGTCCAAAGCTCTTGTACGGCCACATTTGGAGTGTTTGCATTATAACAAGGACGTTGAAGCTTTGGAAAGACTGCAGAGGAGATTTTCTAGGAGGTTGCCTGGTATGGAAGAAATGTCTTACGAGGAAAGACTGAGGCTGTTCGCATTGGAGAGAAGAAGATTAGGAGGTGACTTAATGGAGACATACAAGATAATCAGAGGGTTAGATAGGGTGGACAGGGAGAGCATTGTTCCAGGTATGGGGACAGCAAACACGACGAGAGATAGGTATAAGACAGATATCAGAGATAGTTTCTTTACTCAGAGAGTAGTAAGGGTATGAATGCTTTGCCTGCAACGGTAGTAGATTCGCCAAGATTAAGTGCATTTAAGTCGTCATTGGAGAGGCATATGGACGTACATGGAATAGAGTAGATGGGATGGACTTCAGATTAGTATGACAGAGCAGCGCAACATCGAGGGCCGAAGGGCCTGTACTGCGCTGTAATGTTCTATGTTCTATGTGCTACAGTTCCACATCAGCAATGTCATCTGCAATTGCCTGACGTTCAATCAGTTTAAAACAAGAACAGAGGGGGCGTCAGGAAAACGGAAGGGGAATAGTGGTTTGTGAGAGTTAACTAAATGCCTCGTGGAGCCAGGTTCAATGTAAATACTGAATATCGGTTTTCCTGTTTACCTGATGTACTGATCATTACGGATCAATTACCCAATATTGTCTGCCATTTGTGTGTTGTTCTTTGTACATTTCACTCGGTTCAGTGCTCCAGGAGGACCACGCTTTTTGTTAAAATTTGGCACATTTTTCTCAGGTCGGTTTTGCAGCTTCATATTAAGACCAACAATTTTAGGAACAGAAAGACACCATTCAAGCCATCAAGTCTGCTCCGCTCTTGAATGGTTCATATCTGATCTGATAACCTTGAACTGCACGTCCTTCCCTTCCCCCATAACACTTGATGTCTTTGCTGTTTGAAGATCTGCCGATCTCAACCTCATTACAAGCAATGACACTTCTTCAACAGCCTTCTGCTACAAGAAAGTCCACTGATACAATACTGTCTGAGAGAATAAATGCTTCTTCATCGCTACTTTAATTGTGAGATCCGCATTCTAATACGAAGTTAAAAATCACACAACACCAGGTCATCGTCCAACAGGTTTAATGGAAGCAAAAGCTTTTGGAGAGCTGGACCTTCATCAGGTAGCTGTGGAGTACACAGTGGTAAGATACAGAATTTAAAGCAAAAGGTTACAGTGTAATGTCACTAAAACGATACAATGTAAAATCCCTTGATTGCTTGTTAAGTCTTCCATCTGTTAGAATGACTATGTTAGGTTCACTTCTTTCTTATGTAAATCGAAAAACTTTCTTTAAACAGTTACATTCT
The DNA here is from genome assembly GCF_037043375.1 of Chiloscyllium plagiosum. Taxonomy (NCBI): domain Eukaryota; kingdom Metazoa; phylum Chordata; class Chondrichthyes; order Orectolobiformes; family Hemiscylliidae; genus Chiloscyllium; species Chiloscyllium plagiosum. The sequence continues at coordinate 80,922,203 of NW_028270183.1, forward strand.
CAGGTGAACTTTACCAATTAGTGTCCGTCCAGATAATATATTGAAGGTGTTAGTCCCTGTGTGCTGCGTCTGTGCCATAATGTATAAACTGGTGCTAATCTGAGAAAAACAGTACGCTGCAGGCAAGGATGCTTTAAGGCATGGTACATTGGTGAAGCCGAGCAGAGGCTACAGCAATGGAATGGGCACTGCACATCAATCGACAGACAGGTGTGTCCCTTCCCAGTTGGAGAACATGGTGGTCCAGGACATTCGATCTCGGACCTTCGGGTGACAATCCTCCAAGGCGGTGTTCGGAGCAGGCAGCAGCTAATTGTGCCCACGCAGAGTCTGATAGCTAAATTCGGTACCCAAGGGAATGGCCTCAACTGGGTCCTTGGGTTCATGTCACAGTACAGGTGATCCCATTGCCCGATCTACAAACAGAGACTCTGCAACACACACACACGCACACATACGCACGCACACATACGTTTGTGGGGTGAATTTGTACTTGCAGCGTTACATTGTACTTTGCTCAAAAACTGCATGAATCCATGTAAGTCGCAGGTTACTCACTTTTATAAATTAGAATCAGTCTAAACATAATGGAACAGATAGCAGCACACGGGGGCAGACACCAGTTGGTAAATTTCACCTGAGAATGAAACTTTAAAATAAAAAGTTTTGCACTTTACATATGAAAGAAGTGAAGCTAACATGGTCATTCTAACAGATCGGAGACTTAGCAAACAATCAAGGTATTTTTCAATGTATAATTTCAGTTACATCATACTGTAAACTTGTGTTATAAATTCTGTATCTTACAACTGTGTACACCACAACCACCTGATGAATGAACAGCAGCCCGAAAGCTAGTATTTCCAATTAAGCCTGTTGGACTATAAATTAGTGTTGTGTTTTTTTCCAAATTTGCATATCCAGTCCAAACCGGCGTCTCCAAGTCATTCGATACGAGGCTCTCTCGTCACAGAACCAAACTTTCTGCATCCAAATTATTAAATCTTTGAAAAAACCTGTATGTTTCAATGAGAATCAGTTTTGTAGTACTGAGTCTGAGCAGGCAAAGACAACTGATTGCAGCGTTTCTTCACATTTGATTTCATCTCCGATATGAAATTCTCACTGACTCTGGCAGAACTACTACCTTTGCTGTTTTGTAATGTCAGGAACTCATGTTCAATTTAAGCTTTTCATAAGGAACAACGAATATTTTTCCCTGACTGGAAATCAACATTGGGAAATAGCAATGAGACAGCTGAAGTTCAGCATTTTCGCACCAAGGAAGACATATGCAATGCTTGGAACTTTTCTTGATGACTTTGTTTTTGCATATTTTGTTCAGTTGAAAAATGACAGTTTTTGAGTTTTTAAAAGCATGGCGAGAGGCCCATCAGCCTATTGCATCAGTATCAAACATCTGGCTTGTAAACACAGTTTCCAGCACGTGACTCATCGCCTGGTGTGTTCTAACACTTCAAGTCTTTAGTTAAATTCTTATTCAATTTCTTAAGGGCTTAAGTGGAACAAAAACACCTCTGTGAACTAACAGTTGTGAAAGACAAACTCTTTCTCAGAGCCGTTTGTCAGTTTTCCTCAAGATGCTGCTGAAAATGTTTCTGCGCTCACATCTGAATTAGTTTACCCTGTTTCTTCTTCTGCTTCCTTCTCCTTTCTATTAAATGGTTTAGACTCCAATACAGACACAAGGTCCAGGTTGCAGAAGTCACTGTAGCTACACTGATACTCTGTCTCGCCAGGAGCTGCAGTCCTTCCTCATGCTGATTCAGACAGCACTGTCCTTCCTGTGACATGTTCCATGGAGAATGGAAGGACAGGCACTAATAACCCGCATTTCGGAATGTAGCGACAGTTTTAAAACATTTGCACTGCCCCAGCGAGGAATTGAGCTCCTATCTCCCGCATAACATGCGGCGACACTAACCACTGTACTACCGAGGACAACAGTTTCAAAGGAGACCCTTCAGCCCGTTGTGGCTCCATTTGTCAAAAACAGCTGCTTAACGACTCGAATCGTTTAGCCAATAGCCTTATAGGTATTGGCAGAACATATTCACATCTGAATATTTCTTCAGGTTATAAGGGTTCCTGCCTCTCTGACCCTTACAGACACAGTGTTGCAAATTCCAACACCCGCTGGCCTATAACGCTTTTCCACACATTGACTTAAACCTTTCTGTCTTTCTCATTAAATTTCTGGTTCCCTGTGATCGATCTCTCCGTCGATGGTAAACGCTATTTTCAGTCTACCTTAGACATACTACTCATTATTTTGTACATCTGAACCATGCCTTCTCGCAAATGCCTCTGCACCGTGACAAATAACCCCAGTCTGTCCTGTCTCTCTTCATGACTGAATCTCTTCAGCCTAGACACTATACGAGTGAATCTGGCCTGCACCTTTACCCAGTGTGATCACATCCCTGGACTCATATGAATTGCAGACACCCAGCAACAGTGAGTGCAACGGCACAGACTGGACGGTATCAGTGTGAAAGTGTATGTTAGATTGTGCAATGCCTGAGCCAAATGGGACGAGGGACGGAAAAGAGAGTTAGGCCGAGTGGGAGGAAGAGACATCTTCCAGAACTTTTGGGTTTAAATGCTGAGACATGAAACACTGAAATATCAGAGAACGAAATTCGATGGAAAACAAATCATCACCTCGGAGAACATTATCATGTAAAAACGAGTTATTTCTTACCGTGTTTCATCAAAAGTAAAACTTTGAGAGAACTGACCGCTATGATGTAGATTCGATACGAAGTCATGGCAATCACAACGCAGAAAATGAAATACTAAATGGTTGCAGAACTCCAAAGACCACGCTTGCCAACTGCAGCCAGTATGGTAGCAGAGGAAATGTCAGGAAGAATATACAATATCAGGACTTAACGACAGGCATGTGGGAACTCAGAATGGGCTGAATCTTTAACTTTAACGACCCCAGAGTCTGTGGAGATTCCATGAATTAGAGTATTGGAGAATGGGATTAATGAAACTCTCCAAACTGATGGGACAGTGCAGGATATTGTTCAAATGTATGCTTCAATCGCATTATAGTTTAACATCGGCCACTTCATCACTTTGCCCACATAAGGCAATAACTACGGCTGCACGCAATCACACTTAATTCCAGTTCCAGACCCGGAATCAGGGAAACCGTCTGAAGCAGCCAGGAAGATCAAATTGGAGTTTGGGATGTGATGACGGGAGAGCGGCGCGTGTATTTCCGAGGTTGGGACTGCTCCTTGTCAAAAACGGGGCGGAAGGGAATACTTGCCCCCATTTATAATATTCTAGCCATAAGCAGTACATGTTGTTTATGCAGCCAACTGTGGTATCTAAAGCGTGTTGAACCTTTAACTTTGGGGTGACAATGTTCGAAATTTCATTTTCCTATTCGGATCAGTGTTCTTGACATTTGCAGTAGCAGCTGCTTATGCTCGCATCAGCTCAGAATCAGCTTCTTGTTCCCAATAAACACTGCAACCTGGAGAAGGTGGTGTTGTGGTTATATAATGAACTAGTTATCCTTGGGGACTCACACACGGAACTGGCAATGTTAAAGTTCGACGAATAAAACCTGGAATGAAAATCTGACCTCAGGAACAGAGAACATGACTTTAATTTCCTGCAATCCCATTCATGCATGACCCTTATGCAGAGGATGCTACCATCTTTACCCAATCCTGCCTACTTGTGACTCCAGGTGCAGAACAACATAGCTCACCCGTAATCCGAAAATGCTGACACTGTAGGTAGCCTGGACATTCGGCCCATTCCAGTCGACACCATCCCTCCGATGCACATCCTATCAGACTCACACTCCATACCTGTTTTGTTCCCCTTCATTTCCCATGGAAGATCCCAATAACCCGCACACCTTCAGACTGTGGGAGGAAACTCACACAAGCAAAGAGAGAATGTGCAAATTGCAAACAGTCACACAAGACTGGAATCAAATCCATGTCTCTCGTGCAGCGAGGCTGCAGCGAATCAGGATGAACAACAAATGCTGCCCTGACCAGCGACATCCACAGGTATATCAGGAAGAATAAAAACACATTCACAACATGGACAACGGGACATACGTCTGCGTAGACATGATTTGAACCAATCGTTCACCCTGGGTATTTACAAAGTCACCGACATCACAGAGAAACCAGGGCAATGCGGAATTCAAATACCTGTTGCAGTGAAAACTCATTTACTCAGTCAAACTGGGTACAGACTGTTCAACAGTTCCGTGTGTGGGAAGGGCTCAATGAGTAATAAAAACTCCAGAGTAATCAGCAAAATTACATATTCCAGAAAGAGATCAATTAAACTGTCAATGCTGCTGTTAATCCAACCAGCTGCCGGTTTCATAGCGTCAAAGTCATAGGCTCACGCAGCATGGAAACAGGCCATTCACTCCTACCAGCTCATACTGTACATAATGCCAAACTAAACGAGTCGCATCTGACTGCTCCTGTAATTGCTGAGGGTTAATAAAGCCCTTATAATATTATTACTCCATTGTTAATATGAATGTCCAGATATAATTCTGTTGACACCGGTTCAAATCCTGGCATGGCAGATGCTGGAATTTTATTTCAATAAACACCTAGAGTTGAAGAGTCTAATGATGATGTTGAATCAGTTGTTGTAGATCTGATTCACGAATACCTGATAGGGAAGGAAACTGCCATACCTATCTGGTCTGGCTGGCATATCACTCCAGTCCCATAGTATCGTGGTTGTTTCTGGACAATAAATGATGAACGAGGTATGAATGAATAGTTTTTTTTCTAATCCCACGGAAACTATCCAATTCATTTATTGATCCAAATATCAGGTAAATATTGTAAATGTACTTTCATTCATCACTAACACAGGAAGTGAATTACACACATAAACCATCCTCCTTTTAAAAAAGCCTCTCATGTCTTATTTTAAATATTTGTTTTTTCACCTCAAACATTTACCCTCTCGTCTTGAAGTCGCCCTTCTTGGAGAAAAGACAGTTAAGGTTAACTCTACCTGAACTTATAAATTTATAATTTATAAATTTATAAATTTCTATCAGGTCGCCTTTCAACCTCCAGTGCTTGAGTGAAAATATTCTCAGCCTATCCAGCCTTTCGTTATAACTCAAACCTTCCCCACTACCAATATGCTGGTACACCTCTTCTAAACCTACTCCAGCTGAATAATTTCCTTGCTATTACTGAGCGACAAGAACTGGACGCAGTACTCCAGAAGAGGCCTCACACAATGTCCTATTCAACTTCAACATAACGTTACACCTCCTATGCTCCTGTGCAACACAAGCAGGATGATCTTTTTAGCCATGCTGTCTATATGTGAAGCAAACTAAAAAGAAATATTTAACTGCATCCCTGGCCTTCATTTTCCACAACACTATGCAACGCCCTATCACTAATTGTATCAGCCCTACTCTTATTTGATGTAGCAAAATGCAATACCTTCCATTTATCCAGATTGAACTCCATGTGAAATATTTCAGCCCAAAGACGCATTGGATTAAGATCCTACTGGAAACTTAGATCACCTTCTTTACAGTCTCCAATTCTGTTGTCCTCAACAAGCTTATGAACCATGGCTTCTATGAGTTGCATTGTTTTCTCATATAGGTCAATGATTGATACTTATTTGCCGTGGCCATCATTTAGCAGTTTGCAAATCAGGTAACAATTCGTCATGTCGTTAACCATGAGGAAGAAAGCCATAGACTGCAGGGAGATTGTAAACAATTGGCAAGAAAATGTGCTGAAAGGAATTTAGTCCAGTGAAGTCGGTGATAATGAATTTGGGGACGCGCAATTAGAAAAGTGTGAATACTGAGTGGTTAAATTAATAAAAGAGAAATTGGAGTAGACATTCACGAATGTTTGACGGTGATTTGACAAGGGATCAAGTGGTCTCGATGGGTTGGAGATACTTTCTGTTCTTGACAGCAGGTGGGAATATAAGAGCAGGGAAATGATGCTTGAACTTTAGCAACGGCCTATTCAAGATCAATTGACATGGGAATCACATGAACGGAAGTGCGTACTGCAGGTGCTGGAAATCAGAATCAAGATTCGAGTGGTGCTGAAGAAGCACAGCTAGTCACGCAACATCCGAGTTGCAGAAAAAATAACGGTTCAGGCAAAAGCCCTTCATCAGGAATAAAGTTGGGAGACTCGAGTGTGGAGAGATAAACGGGACGGCTGGGTCTGGGAAGAATTTAGCTGAGAGTGCAAGAGGTTGATGGAGATGGGGTTAAAGGTGATCGGTTGGAGAAGAGGGTGGAGCGGATAGGTGGAAAGGAAGATAGACAGGTGGGACAGGTCAGTAGGATGGTGCCAAGTTATAAAGGTGGAACTCGGATAAGGTGACCGTGGGGAGATGAGGAAACTGGTGAAGACCACGTTGATGTCCTGGGATTGTGGGTCCAGAGTTGGAAGATCTGGCGTCTGGTGGTGAGGGGTTGGCGGTGGAGGAGGCCCAGGAAAAGCATGTCCTTGGGAGAGTCGTTGGGGGGATAATTAATGGTTTTGGTCATGGGGCGTTAGAGTTGAATGTTGCGGGTGCCCTGGAAATGTTCTCTGTAGCGCTCTCTGAGAATGTGTCTGTTGTACCCAATGTAGAGGAGACCGCATCGTGAGCAACAGATGCAATAAATGACATGTGTGAAAGTGCACATGCACATTTGATGGATGTGGAAGGCTCATTGGAACCTTGGAAGGATGTGAGAGGGAAGATGTGGGTGTAGGTTTTGCAATTCCTGTGGTAGCAGGGGTAAGTGCCACGAGGGGAGGGTGGGTCATTGGAGGGCGTGTACTTGACTAGGTAGTCGTGGAGGAAACAATCTTTGTGAAAAGTGGATGGGGTGGAGAGGGAAATATAAATTTGCCTGTCACTGCAGGAATTGTAAAACCTGCGCCCACATCTACCTCCTCACCTCTGTCCAAGGCTTTCATGGAAGCTTCCACATCCATCAAAGTTTCTCCTGCACTTCCACACATCTCATTTCTTGTATACATTTCTCCCGATGCGCTCTCCTCTAAGTTGGAGAGAGGAGATGTGTTCTCACACAACACTTTAGAGAATATCTCCAGGATACCCGCAAGGATCAACCCCAGTGCCCCATGGCCAAACATTTGAACTCCCCCTCCCACTCTCCCGAGGACATGCAGGTCCTGGGCCTCCTGTATAGCCACTGCCTCACGACCCGATGCCTGCAGGAAGAAAGCCTCATCATCCGCCTCGGGACCCTTCAACCCCATGGCATCAATTTGGACTTCACCCGTTGCCTCATTCCCCTTCCCCTATCTTACCCCAGTTCCCACCTTCCAGCTCAACACCGTCCGCCTCATTTGTCACACCTGTGCATCTTCATTCCCACCTATCCACTCCACCTACTTCTCTGACATATCATGTTCACCCCCCGCCTGCATCCACTTACAGCACTCTCAGCTACCTTCTCCCCAGCCCTACCCCCTTCCCATTTATCTCTCCATCCCATGTGCTCCCAGTCTCATTTCTGATGAAGGGCTTTTGCCTGAAACGTCCATTTTTCCTGCTCCGCAGATGCTGCCGGACCTGCTGTGCTTCTCCAACACCACTGTAATCTTGAGGGGAGTCAGTTGATTGAGAGGATTTTCGGATATTTTCTATTGTTGACCACAGGCTGTGGATGATAGCAGAACTTTAACAACCACCAGTTTAGGGAACAGCGAAAGGACTGAGCACAAGTCTGGTCTCCGTATAAATCAACATTTTTCTTAAAATTGTAAGATAAAAGATGGAAGGCTGAATTATGCAACTTTGCCCATCAAGAACGTCTCACCAATGAGTTTCTCACTGATTCCTTTCCAAGTCAGGATGCTATTGGCCTTGGAGGGTAACTTGAAAATGGTGGCGTTTCGTTGCATCTTCCAACCTTGTCCTTATAGTCAGTACAGCTGTTGAGCTTTGAAGGTTGTCAAAAATGCCCGAATGACTTACTCCAATGCATCTTATAGTTGGTGAACTCTGCTGCAGGTGTTGAAGAGGGTACACTCAAGTGACTGCATTGTCATGGACGGTGTCCAGTTCCTTCAGTGTTATTGAAGTTACACCCATCGAGGCAAATGGAGAGAGTTATATTCCACGTCTCATTTGTGCGTTACAAACGATGTAGGATTCACGGAGCAATGAGTTGAGTTTATAATCAAAAAATGTCTCACGAACATGTTGTTGTTGTCAAAGTGTTTATGTAGCCAGTATCTATAAGTTTTTCCCCGACATAATAGCTCTGTGGACGATTACACGGGGTAATTTGTTTACAGTAAAGTTATTGAATATCAATGAGATATGATTAGATTCTCATTTGTCAGACTGATCATTACTCTATTTCGTCATTGTGTGGACCAATCTGACGCCAGTCGCTGTCTGATTTCAAGACACAATTCCCGTCTGTGCTTGAAATTACAACCGTTTCTTCGCACAAATTTCTCCACCTGCCATAGTAATATGTAAGGACGCTGCAGGGGACAGCAGAGATTAATGAACATGTTGTCAACACTAGAGAAAATGGAGCTTCGTGGAATGATTGGTTAGGCTGGGCTTATTCTCCTTGAAACAAAGGAGGTGGAGGGGAGCTCTATAATCACATAATAACAATTATAAACGTTCAATTTTCGTGGGATCTTGACAGGGTAGATACGGGCAGGTGGCTTGCCCTATGCTCTGAAGAGAGCACCAGAGGACATAATGTCAGAGTTAGATATTGCCCATTTAATTCAGAAATGAGGAGTAATTGCTTTGCTCAGGGGCCAGTGATTCGGTGGAACTCTTGCCGAAATTGTTTTTGAGGCTGAGTTGTTGTGTATTTTCAAACTGTGCCAGACAGATATTTAACCAGAAAGACGATGAAGCTTTGTCAGCCAATGCTGGAGAATGGAGTTGAGGATTATCAGATCAGCCATCAGTTCGTTGAATGGTGGAGCAGACTCGATGGACTGAATGGCCGACTTCTAATCCTACATCATTTAGTCTAACGCCTTATTTTATTGATACCTTTAGAATTCTGAGGGGATGGGATGAAGTGATAGAAAAGGTTTCTCAAACGGATCAGACAGATCAGGAACTAAGCTCACAAGTTCATGAACAAGAAATGTGCTGTGGCTTGGATACAACAAATGGCACTGGGCAACCGCAGATGGGTATGTGCAGAAGTTGTGATTGCTAAAAAAAATTGGTGGATCTAATATTGTTGCCAACTTGATGATCACGCTGGATGATGGATCACGGTATGATTCACACTGCAAGAGTTTGTGAAAAAATGAAAGATTTGTTTCATTGGTAAAGTTTTCTGCGGTTCCAATTCAATTGACTGTTTAAAATACTGATCAGAACTTTGTGTGGAGTATTACATTAAAATTCACAATCCCACTGGATAAACTTTGCACCCAATCTCTCCTTATTTGCTTCACTTTCATTCTATGTGAATTCATAGAAAGTCAAGATGGGATGAAAGGAGGAAAGAAACGTTTGCACTCCTTTTCATTATCCCAATTTAACTTACATCAGAAGCAAATTGCTTTAGTTTGACTTTGATGAGATATCGATTTATCACAAATCTCCGGTGCAATGAAGGGCAAGAGCAAGATTCTCCACCCAAAGTACACTAAAGATGCGAGGCACAAAGGGAAACCAGAGCTGCGTTTGATAGAAGTAACAGCCAGAGTAGGATTCAAATCCACACAAGCACAATGGAAGAGCAACCCGTCGCCTGAACCCCTGGGCCACTTCAGCCCATTGCAAAGGGACTCACATGTGACCCCGTCAAGATTACATTTGGTGCACCTAGGGGATGACAAATTCCCTGAGCAGAGTCGAATTCACACATTAGGTTTCTGCTTTCAGCGGAATAACAATACCAGCAAAATCCAAGGAATTGACCTCGTCCTTGGAAGGAATACCTTGTCCTTGATTTATTTCGAGTCGAAACTGTCTCAGGATGACCCAGCAAGCATGAAATTCCCGTCACATTCACACGCACATTTAGTCTTGACGCATAATATCTTCAGACAGTTTCTTTCTCACGTGACGAAGTATATATGGAGAGAGAAGTGAAGGTGATGTTTTAGCTCGATGGTCTTTCTCATACGGCTGAGCCTGAACTGGATAAAATTCCCGGAAATGCAGTTTTGTTCGTTTCATTTTATTAATTTTGCTGAAACTTCACTCTGTTCATTGCAATGATCGGAAGTGAATTGGATTTATATGATTGGAACGCTTAATGTTGTATTCAATTTTGCTCCGAATTTATTTCAGCTTAAAGAAAATACTGATGAGAAAAACAGTAGGTTGAACTACAAGACAAAATGCCAGTTTTGATGCTCAGTTACGTTGGCAGATTTCAATGGGTATCAAATGAACCCAACATCATTGCGATCGTCCTCCCACCTTTAAGGCATGGGATTAAAGCAGGAAATCGACCTCCAAGAGACGGGTCACTTTCTATTCATTATGGAATAGCTTTCCTTGACAATATACAAAATCTACTCAGTTCCATTTATAATGCTTCATGTGGAATATTAATATAAATTTTTCAAAACTCTGAGTTTTTTTGCTGAAGCTTACTCTGTTGCATTCGTTTCCGATATTTCTTTGCATCTGAAGTCGTCCAAATTAGACATTGTTTCCTCGCACCTTCTACCCCCTACACCCTCCTTTACACTTTTACCTGGCCACAGGCTGTCTCTCTCCTGAAACTCACTGCTTGTGTGTCTCTGAAAGTGCCTTTCCAAATATTTTGGAAACGGATTCCGAGTGACAGAAATTCTGCTCCCATTATTTCTTTGTCTTACATCGATGGTTTTGAAATCTTGACTTTCAGAAATTTATGAACTTGAAAGAGTGAATTTACCACATATTTACTCTCTCCAAACCTCAAATACTCTGGAAAACTTCCATTTGGTTTTCCTTGGTTTAGTTTCAAATTTTCCAAAAAACAAATAAATAAAATTCCATCCCCACTAAATGCCGTCAGCAACGTCTCCACTGTCTTAGCAGCCCAGTAAACGCTGGCAGTGTCCTCTCTGATAGAATCAAAGATTCCCTAAAATGCAGAAAGTCCAATTCAGCCAATCGAGTCTGTAGGGAGACTCTGAACAGCATCTCAACCAGATCTAGCTCCCGTCTCTATCCCCGCAGGTCTCTGGCTTATGATTTCAAATAAACCTGCTGGAATAAAACCTGTCATCGTGTGACTGCTGACCTTATCACTGCGTTACCCATGGCTAATTCACTTAACTTCGTGAATTCACTCCCTGGACACATCAGCGCAATTTACCATGGCCAATCCACCTAACCTACAGACTTAAGAGCAGTGTGAACCACTGAGCAAATGTACCATCACATTGAGGAAAAGTGAGGTCTGCAGATGCTGGAGATCAGAGCTGAAAATGTGTTGCTGGCACAGCGCAGCAGGTCAGGCAGCGTCCAGGGATCAGGAGAATCGACGTTTCGGGCATAAGCCCTTTCCTGAAGAAGGGCTTATGCCCGAAAGGTCGATTCTCCTGATCCCTGGATGGTGCCTGACCTGCTGCGCTGTTCCAGCAACACATTTTCAGCTACCATCACATTGAACACTATCTGTATCATGTGTAATGGCTTTACACACTGGTAACTCCGCCTAGTGAAAGCAAGCTGCGCCCACCAACCCGAATCCAATGCATTCAAACGCGGTTCTACGCTATACAACCTCAGTAGTTCTGCTGGAAATGTTTCTGCACTCAGATCTGAATGGGTTTACTCTGTTTTCTTCCTCATATTCCTGCTTTAAATAAACATATCAGTCAGGAACAACTCTATATAATGGTTTTCATTGCAACACAAACACAATGTGAAGTTCGCAGAAGTTACGTGTTTGCACTTTCACTGACAGTCTCTCTCCCCAGGAGCTGCAGTCCTTCCCCAGCTGATTCAGACAGCACTGTCCTTCCTGTGACATGTCCCATCGAGAATGGAAGGCCAGGCATGAATAATCTTCACTGGGGAACAGAATGACAGGTTTGAAACCTTTACTATGCCCCCAGCAGAGAATTGAGCCCTGTGACAGGAGGGGACACTAACCCCGAAACTGTGGAGGACAACAACATCGAAGGAGGTCCTTCAGCCTGTTGTGGCCGCACTTGTCAAACACAACTGCTTATCGACCTGAATCAAGTTTTCCATCGTTTAGCCCATAATCGTATATGTTTTGGTATCACAAATTAACATCTCATTTTTTTTTTAAGGTTAGAATGATTTCCGCCTCTCTGACGCTTTCTGCAAATCTACTCAAACCTTTCTGCCTTTTCCTGAAATCTCTTGGCCCCAGTGTTCGATCTCTCCATCAATAAGAAACGCTTCTTTCAGTCTATCCTATCCATATCCCTCAGTATTTAGTACCTCTCAGTCATATCTTCTCCAATCTCCTCTGCTCGGCGACAAACAACCCCAGTCTGTCCAATCTCTCCTCACAACTGAAACACTTCAGCCCAGACAATATCCCAGTGAATCTCTACTGCAACGTTCCCAGTGCGATCACATCCATGCAGTACTCTGAATTGCAGAACTGCACACAGTAATCTAGCTAGGGCCGAATGAATTTTTTTTTATATTCTGTTACGGTATGAGGGCGTCGCTGGCTCGGCAGTATTTATTGCTATCCCTAATTGCACAGCGAGTAGTTGAGACTCAACCATATTGTAGTGAGTCTGGAGTCACATGGAGGCCCGAGCAGGTAAGAATGGCAGTTTCTTTCCTTTAATGACGTCAGATGGTTTTGTTTTTTTTTCAACAATTGAACATGGATATATAGGAGTTATTAGATTCGTAATTCCAGATATTTATTGAATCCCAATTCTACCACCTAGCGTGGTCGGAGTCAAACACAGGTCCCTGGTATCTGAATTAACAGTTCAGTGTTCAGTGGTAATAGCGCTCGGCCATTGCAGTAAAGCAGTGAAACTGATCTTATCCAATGAAGTCGCTTTTCCCCGATACTGTTCTGTGCCATTGTCCTGAGCTTGACCCCCCCCCCCTCCCCAAATAATATCGGGTCCATATCAGTAAAAGCTGCGACATGAGTATTGATCTCACAACAGTGGTAACCAATTGGATCAAATGGTCTGCAGGTCCCGATGGTGGGGTTGGGGCACGTTCACCCAGCAACAGTGACCGCAGCCACACAGACTGATCGGTATCAATGTGAGAGTCTGTATTAGATTCTTCAATGCCTTAGTGAAATAGGAAATGACTCCGCAAACACATGATGCAAGAGTAATGCTCCGAAAACTAGTGGTTCAATTAAATCTGTAAGACCATAACCTGGTGTTGGGTCATTTTTAACTTTGTACACCATAGTCCAACACTGGCATCTCCAAATTAATTAAATGGGAGCATGGGATGGAAAGTTCGGTTAGTGATCGTAGGAGGGAAGAAATCTCTGAGAACGGGTGGATTTGAATTCTGACATATGAAACACAGAGATGTGAGCGAGCAGAGCTTGAAGGAAAAAAAATCACCTTGAAGAAAATCAAAACTTTAAAACAACTGATTCCATTGTGTTTCAAAAAATGAATGGGACAGATAGAGCAAATACTACCGTAACTTCGATTCGAACCGAGGTTGCTGCGGCCACAACGCAGAGTAATAACCACCATACAATCACGGCACCCCAAAGACGAACACACTCACTACATACAATGAGTACAGTATCATAAGAAATGTTAGGCAGAGCATCAAATGCACAATATGAGTGGTTAGCGAACAGTGGCAGATATGTGAGAACTCAGAATGGGCTGACCGTTTAACATCGGTGCCCCCAGTGGCTGTGTGATTCCATCATTAATGTGTTGAAGGCTGAGATAAATAGATTTCTCCAAAACATCAAAGACTCCGGGGACAGTGCAGCTTTTGTTACCTGCACATCCACCAATATCATTTTTTGTATCCGTTGCTCCCGGTGCAGTCTCCTGTACATTGGGGAGACGAGACGCCTCCGAGCAGAGCGCTTTAGGGAAGATCTCTGGGACACCCGCACCAAACCAATCAACCACACCGCCCTGTGGCCCAACATTTCAACTCTCCCTCCCACTCTGCCGAAGACATGGAGGTCCTGGGCCTCCTTCACCGCCGCTCCCTCACCACCAGACGCCTGGAGGAAGAACGCCTCATTTTCCACCTCGGAACACTTCAACCCCAGGGCATCAATGTGGACTTCAATAGTTTCCTCATTTCCCCTACCCCCACCTCACCCTATTTCCAAACCTCCAGCTCAGCACTCTCCCCATGACTTGTCCTGACTTGTCCCACCTGCCTCTCTTCTATTCCACCTATCCATTACACCCTCCCCCCGACTTATCACCTTCATCCCCTCCCCCACTTAACTATTGTACTCTATGCTACTTTCTCCCCACCCCCACGCTCCTCTCACTTATCTCTCCACCCTTCAGGCTCTCTGCTTGTATTCCTGATGAAGAGCTTTTGCCCGAAACTTCGATTTTACTGCTTATCGGATGCTGCCTGAACTGCTGTGCTCTTCCAGCACCACTAATCCAGAATCTGGTTTCCAGCATCTGCAGTCATTGTTTTTACCAAGCTTTTGTTGAAATGTACACTTCAATAGCAATGCAGTTTAACATCGGTAACTTCATGAGTTTCCCCACACAAGGCAGTAACCACTGCTGTCACATAGTCCCAATTCCCAGCCCAAGAATCAGAGGAACTGAGTAGCGCAGTCGTGAATTTGAAATCAAGATGGGAATGAGGTTGCAGAGATACTCGATGGCTCCACTGACACAACCGGAGAATGCATGGTGTTTCTATGATTGTTTAGAGGCGCAAGCAATTCCGAGGTTGAGAGTGCTTCTGGTCAAAGGCAGGGCAGAGGGAAAATTTGTTCCCGTTTATAATAAAAGCAATCTATAGTGCATCTTGCTGAGACAGCTGAGTGCCACAACTGGAGCGTGGGCAGCTGGTTTGAAGTTAAATTTTGCTTCACTATCACCCACTTCCCTGGAATGAATTGCTTTCACCATTTGTCTTTCCAATTGTTTGATATCTCCCTGCAGTCTGCGGCTTTCTTCCTCATGGTTAATTGCATGATTAACTGTTGTATGATCTGCACACTGCTAAATCACGGCCACTAAAAGTAAATATGAATCATTGATCTATATGAGAAAACAGTGGAACTAACAGCAGGCATGCTTCGTAGGTTTGCAGGCGACACCAGAATTGTAGACAGTGGGGAAGATTATCTAAGTTTCAAAAGGATCTGAATCCAATGAGTCGTGCACTGGAAAATGTAACATGGAGTTCAATCTGGATAAATGGAAGGTACAACAAAAAGAGTATGGCTTTGCGTATGTTGGAGAACACGGAAGCTCGGGATGCAGGTACATAATTCCTTGTAGTTTGCATCACCTACAGACAAGATGGTTCAAAGGCATTTAACATACTTCCCTTCATTGCTCAGTCCTTTGTGTATAGTAGTTGGGACGTTATGTTGAAGTTTTGCAGGACATTGATGAGGCCTCTTCTTGAATATTATGTCCAGTTCTGGTCACCCAGTTGTAGGAATGATATTATTCAGCTGGAGTAGGTTCACAAAAGGAATACACGCTTGTTGCCTGTGGAAGGTTTGAGTTATACTGAAAGGCTGGATAGGCTGTCAGGTAAGACAAAATCCGAGGAGCAGGAGAATCATTATTTTTTCACACAAGTGTCGTTCATCAGGCTCTTCCTCGAAACGTCGAATCTCCTGCTCCTCAGATGCTGCCTGACCTGCTGTGCTTTGCCAGCACAACACTCTCGACTCTGATCTCTCATCTGCAGTTCTCACCTTCTCCTGGTTGAGACTGTTTTCACTGTAGGGTAGGGGTTTGAGCGGCGACCTGACAGACGTTTATGAATTATTGAGAGACAAGTTAGAGTTAAAGATAGCAGCTTTTCACAGGAGGGGGATTTCAAGACGAGAGGGCATATGTTTAACATGAAAGTTCAGAGATTTAAAAAAAGACATGTGAGGCATTTTTTAGGGAAGGTGTTTTACGTGTGCAATTAACTTGCTGAGGAAGTGATGGATGGGGGTATGTTTGTAACATTTAAAGGAGAATTGATTCCAAACATGAATGGGAAAGTGGGAGTTTTATAATAAATTTATTCATGCCTAGTACGTTATTTCCCAGAGGGCATTTAAGAGTCAACCACGATATTATCCATCAGGAATCTCATGTGGGACACAACAGATGGCTATGGCAGGTTGCTTCCCGAACTGGCATGAATGAATCAGATGGGATTTTCCACACAACTGATTCAGGTCATCACGAGACTCTTCAATTCCAGGTGCTTATTGAATTCAAACTCCACCATCTGTCATGCCAGGACCTGAACCCTTTGTCCCCAAAGTATTACCTGGGTTTTTGGATTAACATCACAGTAATAAAACTACAAGGACATTATAACCACTCAACGGGTACAGGAGGAGGCAGATGAGACAAGATTAGTTTGGCAGTATGTTCAGCATGGATTGGTTGGACTGACGGGCTTGTTTTCATGCTGTATGACTCTATGATTGACGCTATGGAACAAATAGCTGGTTGGGATTAACAGCAGCATTGACAGCATAATCGAACACCTGATGGGATATGTAATCCTGCTGGAGGCTCCGGAGGTTGCTTTGCTCAGTGATCCCTTCCCACACACGGGACTGGTGAACGGTCTCTCCCCAGTGTTACTGATTAAATGAGTTTCCATTTCTGTTGTTAATTGAATCCCTTCCAGCAGTTCCCACATTGCCCTGTTTTCTCTGTGGTATCGGCCTCGTTTTTTTTTTCTACACAGGGTGAACGATCCTTTCAAATTGTGTCCACACAGATACAAATCCTGTTTTCCATGTTGTTTCTGTGTTTTGATTCTTCCTCCTTCACCCACAGGGTGTGAGTATCACTGGTAAGGACAACATTTATTTTTCGCCCCTCGTTCGTTGCTGTCTGGCTGCACCACACACTCGGATGCCATCCCAGCCTCGGGTGTCTGTCTGTGGGCAGTCTGCACATTCTCTGCTTGTTTGTATTTTTATTTCTCCCTCTGACAAAAGATGTGCCAGTTACAGGGATCAACAGCGGGAAATGCTTGCTTATGGGATAGGGAATACCGCGGGGTCTGGTGGGATGCGCTTCTGTTGGATGTGTGGACTGGAAGGGCCGACGAGCCTGCTTCCCCACACTGTGGGGATTCCTGAATTAAAGGTCAGCTCATGTTATTTCTTCTGGTCCTGGAGTCTCGCGTAGGCAGGACTGGGTGAAGATGGTAGAATCCCCTGCATAAGGACATGAATGAATGGGATTGCAGGAAATTAAAGTCATGATCTCTGTTCCTGAGGTCAGTCCAGCATTTCAGGTTTTATTCGTCGAACTTAAACATCACCGTTTCCGTGTTCCGGTTGCCAAGGATGACTAGTTTAAAATATCACCCCAACACCACCTTCTCCAGGTTGAAGTCTTGACTGTGTGGAAGAAACTGATACTGAGCTGATGCGAGCAAATGTAGCTGCCGCCAGTGTCGGAAACACAGATCCAAATAGCAAAATCATCTTTTAAACCCACCACTGCAAAGTTAAGGGCTTAACACGCTCCACTTGTGCCACTCAGCTGTCTTAGAAAGATGCACTGTAAATAGCTATGGTAGTATAAACGGGGACAACCATTCCCTTGAGCAGGAACACACTCAACCGAGAAATTTCTTGCGCCTCTATACCATTCTAGAAGGACAGGACTCTTACCTATTGCATCACTGGAGCCAGAGAGTAACTCTGTGCACTCATTCCCATCCCCATTTCCAGTTGGATCTGGGCGGCTGTACCGATGTTAAGCTAAAATGCTATAGAAGCATACATTTCAACAATATCCTGCACTGTCTCCCGAATCTTTGATGTTTTGTCGAAATCGATCAATCTAATTTTTCAACATTCTCATTCAAGGGATCTCTACAGACTCTGAGGACATCGAACTGAAAGATACAGCTCATTCTCAGTTCCCACATGTCTGTCACTGTTCGCTGAGTACTAATATTGTACATTTGCTGTTCTTCCGAACATATCCTCTGCTAGTATACTTATTGCTGCTTGCAATCATCCTGTTCTGTGGTAACTGTGATCGTGGTTGCCGGTATTTTGCATTGTGACCACAGCAACCTCGATTTGAAACCAAATCACGGCACGAAGTTTTCTCTCCGTTGTCCTTTTTGTGGCACATGCTAAGAAATTAATTGTTTTACCTTCAAATTCCGCTCTCTCACATCTCTGCGTTTCATATATCAGGATTCAAACACAGCCGTTGTCGGAGAATTCTCTCCTTCCCACGATTATTAAACCTCCTTTCCGTCCCTCCCCCCATTTCTCTGGGGCAATGCACAATCTATCACTCTCTTTCACATTCATACTGTTCTGTCTGTGCTGCTGCTGCGGTCACTGTTGCTGGGTGTACGTGCCCCAATCCCATCATCGGGACCTCCAAGCAAATCGATCCATTTGGATACCGCGGATGTGAAATCAATCCCCATGTAGCAGCATGTACTGACATAGGCCAGAGACAATTGGAGCGTCAGGCTCATGGAAACTGCCCAGGGCAGTTTTGGTGAAAAGACATTTTATTGGAAAAGATCTGCTTTTATGGCTTTCTGCTTTGTTCTTGTGATAGTTTCATAGGACTGATAATCCAGAGACCGAGGTAATAGTCTCGACACTCGGGCTTGAATCCCACTATGCCATAATTGTCAAATTTGGATTCAAAAAATATCTGCAAGGAAGAATCGAATGACTACTATAGATCCATTGACAATTGTTGAAAAAAAATCTGTTTCACTGATGTCATTTCGGGATGGAATTTGCTATCCTTACCTGGTCTGGGCTGCATGTGACTTCAGACTCATAGCAATATGGTTGAGTCTCAACTGCCCTCTGGGCAATTCGGAATGGGTAATAAATTCTGCTTAGCCAGAATCGCCCTCATACTAATCCAGTAATATTAAAACAAATTCTCATTAGGCTCAAGCAAGAGTGTTGTGTGCAGTTTTGCAAGTCACATTATAGCAGGGATGTGATCACACTGAGAAAATTGCAGGAGATATTTACCGGGATACTGTTTGGGATGAAGAGTTTCAGTTGTGAAGAAAGACAGGACAGAGTGGAGTGTTTGTCGCAGTGCAAAGGAGATGTATACAAGACATGATTGAGTTAGGGTATGAACAGGGTTGACTGAACGAGTTTCCCATTGAGGGAGGGATCGATCAGCAGGAGCCAGAGACTTAAGGAGAAAGACAGAAAGGTTTGAGAAGATGTGCGAAAAAGCTTTATTAGCCAGTGGGTGGTTGGAATTTGGAATACATTGTCTGCATTGTTCAGAGCGACAGAAACCCTTATAACCTGAAAAATAGTCAGATGTGAACTTTTGATGCCAAGACATATAAGGCTGTGGGATAAGCATTCTGAAATGGGATTCAGTTCATTTGGCAGTTGTTTTTGACAAGTGTGGCCACAATTAGTTGAAAGGCCTCCTTTGACACTCTTGTCCTCGGTAGTATAATGGTTAGTGTCCCCGCCTGTCACAGGGCTCAATTTTCTGCTGGGGACAGTGTAAACGTTTTAAAACTGTCGCTCCTTCCCAAGTGCGGGTATTGATACCTGTCCTTCCATTCTCGATGGGCAATGTCACAGGAAGGACAGTGCTGCCTGAGTAAAGGTGGGGAAGGATTGCAGCTCTCAGGGAGGCAGTGTCAGTGAAAGTGCGAACACGTGAATTCTGCAAACTTCACACTGTGACTGTGTTGCAATGAACAGCATTTCACAGACTTGTTCCGGATTGAAGTGTTTACTAGAAGCAGGAAACTGAGGAAGGAACAATATAAACGCATTTAAATATGAGTGCAAAAACATTTCCCGTAGCACGAATGAAATTGTAAAGGTCAGAGTAGCGTTTCGAGACATTGAATTTGGGTTCATTTGTTTTGATGAGGCTGTTATCAGGGTATAAAACCATTAAAAAATGATACAGCATTTGCTCAGTATGATGGAACATTGTCTCAGTTATTCGCACTACTGTTCACAGGGAGGGTTAGGTTGATTGGCAAAGTAAAATTGCCCTCTCGTGTCCAGGGAGTGAATGAAGTAAGTTAGGTGAATTTGCCCTGGGTACCACGGCGATAAGGTCGGAAGTCACAGGACGTCAGGTTATACTCCAACAGGTTTATTTGAAATCATACGGGGGAGGGATTCCCCTTGTTCAGGTGAAATATAAGGAAATAGGGAGGGGAGCTAGGTCTGGGTGAGATGCTCTTCAGAGAGTCGACACCGGCTCGATGGACTGAAATGCTCTTTCTGCACTGTAGGATTCTGTGATTCTATGAATTGATAACGACGGTGTTTATTGGGGTGTAAAGTCATTAGAGAAGATGCTGTTGTGGGTGTGCTGAGGATGAGATTTTATTCATTTGTCTTCTTGGAAAATTGAGAACAGTTATCCCTGAACCAAGGAAGACTTAATGGGTTTTTTTTTCAGGGTATAAAATGTTTGGACAGAGTAAATATATGGAAAATTCCCTCTTTCAAGTAAGTAAACATCGAGACGCTAGACATTCAACACCTTTGATAAAACCTTTGAAGGACAAAGAAATGATGAGAACAGAATCGCTGTCACTCCGAGAATCTGTTTTTCAAAATATTTGGAAAGGTACATTTGATGACATACAAAGAATAAATTTCACAACGAGAGAGACAGCATGTGGCTAGGTAAAGGTGCAGAGGTGGGGTGTAGTCGATCGGAAGTTGCGGGGAATCAATGTCTAAGTTGGTTGACTTTAAATGTAAAGAAATTTCTTTAATGTGTGCAGCTGAACAAGATTCGGTTCAAAAACGCTGCATTTTGAAAGATTTGGCATAATATTCCACCTAAAGCATTGTAAATGGAACTGAGTGGATTTTTATTTATTGTGAAGGGAAGATTTTAAATAATGACACAACACCAGGTTATAGTCCAACAGGTTTAATTGGAAGTGCACTAGCTTTCGGAGCGATACTCCATCATCAGGTGATAGTCACCTGACTAGCATCTGATGAAGGAGCGTCAGTCCGAAAGCTCGTGTGCTTCCAATTAAACCTGTTGGACTATAACCTGATATTGTGTGATTTTTAACATAATTGATCTGATAATCTTGAATTCCTTTCTGCTCACTTAGCTCGACAAAGTTTCATCATCTTTCTGATAACTATCTGGCACAGTTTGCAAAACAACCCAACCACACAGTCTCAACTGCGGTTACTGGAAAATGCCACAGATTCTTTGACCCCTGAGCAAAGAAATTACTCCTCATTTCTGAATTAAATGGGCAATATCTACTTCTGAGATTATGTCCTCTGGTGCTCTCCTCAGAGCATAGGGCAAGCCACCTGCCCGTAACTACCCTGTCAAGGTCCCACGAATATTGAACATTTATAATTTTTATTATGTGATTATAAAGTTCCCCTCCTCCTCCTTTGTTTCAAGGAGAATAATCTCAGCCTAACGAATCATTCCGCGAAGTTCTACTGTATACAGAGTTAGCAATGTGTTAGTAAGTCTGCGCTGTCCCTTACAGCGTCCTTACATATTGTTAAGACAGGTGGAGAAATTTCGGCGAGGAAACGGGTTGAAATTTGAGTCGCATACGGGATATGGAACTTGAAATCAGAAAGCGATTAGAATCGGATTGACCCACAGAAGGACCAAATACAGCGAAGATAACTCTGACAAATGAGAATCTAATCATATTCGATTGACATTCAATGGATTCAATGTAACTAAATTCCTCCGTGTAATCGTCCTGGGAGCGAGCATTTAGGAAAAATGCAACATGACCGCCCGTATAAAGAGGTTGACGACAAAAACCTCTCCGTGGGTCGACTTTGTTTGATTATTAACTCGACTCTTGTCTCCGTGAAGCCTACATCGTCCGCAACGCACAAATTAGATGTTTAACAGAACTCTCTCCATTTGTCTAGGTACGTGCAGCTTCAATACCACTGAAGGAACTGGACACCCTCCACGACAATGCAGTCACTTAACTGTATATTGTTCAACACCAGAATATTTATTCCCTTAACTGCGAAGGCACAATTGCAGCAGAGTGCACCGCCTAGAATATTCACTGAAGTAAGTCATCCAGGCTTTGTTGACAGAACCTTCAAAGCTCAACAATTGTACTGACGATAAGGACAAGTTTGAAGATGCACTGAACCTTCACCATTTGCAAATTACCCTCTAAGGCACATATCAGCATGACTTGGTGAGGAATCAGTTCTAAATTCATTGAGTGCTGAAGTAGTTTGATGGGCAAAGATTTAAACTTCAGCCCTCTATCTTTCATCTTTCAATTTTTAAAAATGGAGATTATTGCATGGACCAGACTTGTGCACATTCCTTTCGTTGTTTCCTAAACTGGCGGTTACTAAAGATCGAATATCATCCACAGTCTGTGGTCAACAATAGAAAATATCTAAAAACCTCGAGAACAACTGATCTCCCAGTCCAACAATCTTGAGGGATCTGTGAATGTACACTCCAAGATCTCTTTGTTCCTGTACACCACTCAGAATCCTCACTGTTATTGTTACAACTCCCCAAATTCACTACCACTCAATGGTCTGGATTCAATTCCATTCGCCATTTTTCCTTTCCACCTGATGGCTACATCCCTGTGGTCCCTGATATTATTCATCATAGTCAACTACATGACTATGTATCATCAGTAAGCTTCTAAATCATGACTCCTACAAAAAAAGTTTGAATTATTGATCTACATCAGGAAACAGTGGTGCTTCATTGGGAACAAGCATCCAAACATGGTTCCTTGCTGCATGGGATGAACAACTGCCATGTTCCAATCTTCAAGGGTGGCTAGCCCAGTATCTCGCCACTACATTTGCAGATGACACAATGACTGGTGGAGTAGCCGGAAAACATAGGGGACTGTCAAAGAATGAAAGGGAATATAGATAGACAGAAGAGTTGAACAGAGAAGTGGCAAATGGTGTTCCATCCAAGCAAATGTGAGGTGATGATTTGGGGAAGTCTAATTCCAGAGCCAAGTATACAGTAAACGGAAGAGCCTTGGGTAAACTTGATGAGATGAGAGAACTCTGAGTTCAGGTCCTTTGTACCCTGAAGGTGACTGCACATGTGCATAGTGTGGTCAAGAAGGCATATGGCATGCTTGCCTTCACCGGATAGGGCATTGAGTATAAGAGCAGGCAAGTCCTGCTAAAATGGTACAAGAGATGTTTTGGCCGCGTTTAGAATACTCTGTACAGTTCTGGTCGCCAAACTACCAAAATTATGTGGACGTTTAAGAGAGAATGCGGAGAAGGTTTACGCAGATGTTGCCTGGTATGGAAGATGCAAGCTCTGAAGAGAGGTTGAGTAGGTTACTTCTGCTTTCATTAGAAAAAATGAGATTGAGGGAACATGATTGAGGTTTGCAATATCAGGAAGGGTACAGACAGGGTGGATAGAGATAAGCTTTTTCCCAAGATGAGGGATTCAATAATGAGAGGGCACGCGTTCAATGAGAGAGCTGAAACGTTTAAGGGAGATTGACATGGAAAGTATTTTACACAGAGGGTGGTAGGTGCTGGAATGCGTTGCCAGCAGAGGTAGTAGAGGCAGGCATGGTAGATTCATTTCAGATGCGCCTGGACAGGTGCATGAGCAAGTGAGAAGCAGAGAGATACGGATGCTTAGAAATTGGGTGACATGTTTAGATAGTTGATTTGGACCGTCTCAGGCTTGGCCGTGCAAAGGTCTGTTCCTGGGCTGCACATTTTCTGTGTTCTTTGTTCTTCTTTGTTCACTACACTACCAACAGTGGGTTACAGGTGAAGTCGTGTTACTTCTGCAATCATAATTACTTATGCAAAGTAAATTAACTCACACCAGTGTATAATTATTTCAACCAAGAACTGAGTCAACAAGAATGAAACCTATATGAAGGAAATATATAATTGTGTTCATATCAGCTAAAATGTGCATACAAGAATGAAAGGTGTCTGCAAACAATGGTAGATGGTACAGACAAAGAGATACGGTGTTGTGAGAATGTAGGTTAAGCCAGATATGCTTGTCCAAGCAGTAATTAAAAGCATCTGTTTCCCATTTCTGCAAAAACGAAAAACAAACCCCAATTAAAAGCTCATAAGGTTCAATATGGTTGGGAAAGGGAGGAAATGTCACAAGTGGGGGATTTAGATAGAGGTTATGGAGGATATACCTAACAATGGGCCACAGCAGGATGTGGTGAAATGGCCAATTAAAACTTGTAATTTGTTATGCACAAGGCCGGATAATGCAAGAGAGAAACAATAGTAATGGTCATCGGGTTTGGAGTAGTGAATCCTATGTACTTGTTAAACTCTGCGAGTCTATTTCAGGCACCACGCTTGCAAGCGTATAATAAACATACTGATTGCTTCAGATCTTGTCTCGCACTGAAATTATTGAAGTGAGTGGGCTTAGTTTCTCACAATTGGGGGATCGTCCGGGATATTCTTCCATCGCCGGGGGGAGTGGCTGGCCCTGGACACTGGGAAGATGCCTCCCAATCACAATTGAGGAGGGTTTTCTTGTCCCGGTTTTGTCCGCTCCCTTGGGCAACTGGTACGAATCCCACAAGAGAGACATCTGAATTAGACAGTGAAAGAAGGTCGATAAAAATTATGGAAAAAAAAGGGCCAGGCAACTCTGTGCACAGACCAACGTCAGAAAACTGACTTTTAAGTATTAACTTGGTGGCCGGGAAAAGGGTTATTTAATCGCTGAGGGACTGGTGAGGGCCCTGAGAAATGGGGGGTAGGCAGAGTAAGTCGAACTGTCACAGAGTAAAGGAAGAAAAAGTCCCTGGTAACATTCCTCCTGCAAGTCCGTTGGGAAGATGTTGCGGGAATGGACAAGTAACACTTGTACAAGGGAAAAAGGTAAAAATAAATGATTAAATATTGTTGTTTAGTATGGACCAAAGAACCAATCCTTCATCCAGCTGTCTTCCGGCCAAAGTATGATTCGGATGAGGATTGGGTATGTCAGTATTTAGATTTGTATGTGAATAAAAAACAAACTTTTAGTCAAGAAGAGGCGGACTATGTGTGCTGTTGGAAGGGCAGTTTGGGAATGAAGAAAGTAAAAACAAGGGATTCCCCTCCGCCCCACCCAGTCCCTGGGATCCTTTTGCCTGTTTGCACTCCCGCCCCCCCCCCCCCCCCCCCCCCCCCCCCGTACCATAAAATCAGATTAGGTGAAAATGGGGGAGGAGGAGAGACAGACAGACAGGGACAGGGAACGGATGACCCACAGGAGGAGAACGAAGGGACGGTGGACGGGGATGTTGTTGTTCCTGACCATCAATCCGCAACAAAAGGAAGGGAAGATAAAGTAGATGTAGAGGAGGCCTCTGGAGTAACTAAACGAAAGCCTAAGGGGGAAAAACAAAAAAACAAAAAAAGGGGAAGAATATAAAGACTTATCCCCTTCGGGAGGTACCAATAGGAGACAAAGGGATTGGGTTTGTAAGTGCCTCCCTCACCAGTGGGGAGGTCAGAACATTTAAAAAGGAGATGAAGGTCCTGGTTGAGGATCCGGTAGGGCTGTCTGAACAAATTGATCAATTCTTGGGGCCCAGTCTGTCTACGTTGACTGAATTAATGTCTCTTTTGAATGTACTATTGACTGGGGAAGAAAGGGGACTTATACTAGGAGCAGCCATTAAAATATGGGACAAGGAACTTGCCATTGGGGATGGGGATACCGGACAGGGAGAGACGGAGTTTCCCCTCAGAGACGCCCAGTGGGAAAATCAAAACTCGGAGCATAGGGAAGAAATGATGGAATTGAAAGACCTGATTCTAAAAGGAATAAGAGAGACAGTTCCGAAGTCGCAGAGTTTGACTAAAGTATTTGAAGTTTAAGAGGAGAAAGGTGAGACACCCTCAGCTTTCTTGCAAAGATTAAGAGACTCAATGCGGAAAGACTCTGGAATGAACCCTGAGGACCCAGTGGCACAGGGTCTTTTGAAAGTATATTTTGTGACAAAGGTATGGCCAGACACAAAGACACTGAGGATAGAAGGGAGGAGTGAAATACCATTAGATGAATTGTTAAGAGGGACACAGAAAGTGTTTGCAAAGAGAAAGGATGAGAGACGAAAACAGAAGGCAAAAATGATGGTAGCTACGATTGATGATGTAGTCAAGAAAAGAATGGAGAAAGTGAGGTCTGCAGATGCTGGAGATCAGAGATGGAACTGTGTTGCTGGAAAAGCGCAGCAGGTCAGGCAGCATCTAGGGAATAGGAGAATCGATGTTTCGGGCATTAGCCCTTCTTCAAGAAAAGAATGGAACCAATAGTGAGCAACCGGAGCGGTGGGTGGCAGCATGTAGGACAGAGAGGAAGAGGGAGAGGGAGAGGAAAAGGGGAGCATTTGATAGAGGGTTCGAGTGACAGGGGCAGAGATGGAAGTCTCCACAGGCAGGATGCTGTTATTGCAGAAACTCGGGCATTTTAAGCGAGAGTGTCCTGATCTACAAAGGGAAGAAAGGGCAATTCCACTTATGAATTTTGATGAAGAATAGGGGTGTCAGGGGTTCCTGCCCCCGGGGAGCCACCAGGACCTCTTGATAAACTTGAAGGTGGGACCGTGTGGGGAAGAGGTAGTCTTCCTCGTAGATATGGGGGCAGCACAGTCGTCGCTGAATTTTAAACCAAAGAATGTAGGAATGTCAACACAGTCAATTACTGTTTCCGGGGTAAAATGGGAAGGATTTATTGTTCCAGTATTTGAACCTATGATGATAGAAGGTCCTAAGGATACAGTCACAGGGGAACCGTTGTATATCCCTGATATAGGAAGTAACTTACGAGGGAGAGATTTAATTATCCTCTTAGGACTGGAGATTTGAATTCAGGAAAAATAATTAGTTGTACAAATGGCAATGTTGACAGAAGATGTGGAGAGAGAGAGATAGACCCTATTACATGGGCTAGAGAAGGGAATCGTGGAAAAATACAGATCCGTCCCCTAGAAATAAGTTTAAAAAGGAAAGGGGACGTTGTTTATGAGCGACAATATCCCATTTCCATAGAAGGCAAACGAAGACTGCAGCCAGTAATTGAGGGGCTAGAGATGGACCGTTGGAGCCATGTATGTCTCCTTATAATATCCTAATTCTACCAGTGCGAAAATCCGGTGGAATTTATCGATTGGTGCAGGATTTGAGAATATTGAATCGAATAGAACAGGTCAGGCACCAAATGGTGCCAAATCCCTGTACGTTATTAAGTAACACCGCTCATGACCACAAATGGTTTCGTGTGATAGATTTAAAGGATGCCTTTTGGGCTTGTCCCTTGGCGGGGGAAAGTAGGAATTTTTTGCCTTTGAATGGGAAGATCCCAAGACAGGACGGAAACAGCAATACCGGTGGACCGTGCTCCCCAGGGGTTTATGGAATCCTCGAATTTATTTGGACAGATGTTAGAACCAATATTGGAGAAATGTAGCAGCCCCAAGGGGACTACCCTGTTGCAGTATGTAGACGACCTCTTAGTAACAGGAAAGAGAAGAGAAAGAGTAGTAGAAGGCACTAAAAAACTATTGAATTTCCTGGGTCAGCAGGGACTGGGAGTATCTAAAAACAAAATACAATATGTGGAGCGGGAAGTGAAATACCTGGGACATTTAGTTAGTGAGGGAAAGCGAAAGATAAGCCTGGAACGGTGAGAGGGAGCAGTGGGATTCCGCTGCCCATGACTAAATGGGAATTACGCATTTTTTGGGGTTTAATGGGATATTGCAGATTGTGGATTGATTCTTATGCTCAACAGACTAAGCAATTATATCTCAAACTATTAGAGGAGGAAACAATGTGTCTGAGTTGGGAAGAAGAGGAAAATAATTATTTAAGAATTCAAAAGAGATCTGATCCATGCCCCCGTGTTAGCCTTACCTTCTCTAGATAAACCTTTCCAGCTCTTTGCTACTGTGGATAAGGGAGCGGCTTTGGGAGTATTAACCAAGAGGTGGGGAGGAATGAAACAGCTAGTAGCATATCTTTTGATGCAATTGGATCCAGTATCCCGGGGGTGGCCTGAGTGTGTGCAGGCCGTAGCTGCCACTGCACTGTTGGTGGAGGAAAGCAGAAAGCTTACATTTGGGGGAGCCCTAATAGTAAGCACCCCACACCAAGTGAGAACGATCCTAAACCAAAAAGCTGGGCGATGGTTGACAGACTCGTGGGTTCTGAAATATGAGGCAATATTAATAGAAAATGATGATTTAGTGTTGGTCACAGACAATTGTTTAAATCCAGCTGCCTTTCTTTGGAAAGGGGAAGGAGAATCTCCTCAGAATCCAGAGCACAACTGCCTTGACATTATAGAATACCAAACTAGGGTCCACATGGACCTGAGAGATGTTCCGCTTCATGCAGGAGCCTGACTATTTATAGATGAATCATCCCGGTTAATTAAGTGAAAAGACATAATGGGTATGCAGTTGTAGACGGGACGAAAGGTAGTGTGGTAGAGGTTGCCAAATGGGTGGTCAGCTCAGACCTGCGAAATCTACGCATTGGAAAGAGCCCTTAGGGCGTTAGAAAATAAAGAGGGAACAGTATACAGTGACTCGAAATATGCATTTGGTGTTGTGCACACTTTTGGAAAGATATGGCAGGAAAGAGGACTGATCAATAGCCGGGGGAAGGAATTAGCACATGAGGAGTTGATTAAATGGGTCTTGGGGTCCCTATTACTCCCCCGAGAAATAGTGGTAGTGCATGTAAATGGTCATCAGAAAGGAAATGAACCATAAGTTAGGGGGAATAGATTAGCCGATGAAGTGGCTAAGGAAGCAGGTCTGGACCCACAAGGAGTGCTGATTCATTCCCTAATACCTACTGTCCCTGATCTCTGGGAAGCTCCTATATTTACTGAAAGAGAAGAAAAAGAATTGAAAGATTTTGGGGCTGCAAAAAACAGCAGATGGGCAATGGATGTTACCCGATGGAAGAGAAATATTAAACAAAATGATGATGCGAGAAATTATGGCTGTCCTACATCAAGGCCGCCATTGGGGAGTACAAGTAACGTGTCTTTTAGTTCTTAGGGAATATGGATGTAAAGGAATATATACAATTGCTACACAAATATGTGAGGCATGTATAATATGCACAAAGGTAAATAAGAAAGTCTTGAGAAAACAGACCCCGGGAGGAACAGACCCGGGATTGAGATCCTTCTAGAGTATACAAGTAGATTATAATGGACTACCCGGAGTAGGAAGACTAAAATATATGTTGGTCATAGTAGATCATTTATCCCCTTGGGTTGAGGCATACCCCCTAGCTACCGCCACTGCGAGTGTGGTGTCTACAATAATATTAGAGCACATAATTCCATGATATGGGTTAGTGAACTTTATAGATTCCGACCAAGGAACTCATTTTACCTCTAAAGTGTTACAGGAGATAATGAAAGGGTTGGGAATTTCCTGGGAGTTCCATGCTCCATGGAACCCACCATCATCAGGAAGATTTGAGAGAATGAACTAAACACTCAAACGACAACTCTCTAAATTGATAATAGAAACCAGACTCCCTTGGACCAAATGTTTACCTATAGCTCACTTGCGAGTACAAACAGCCCCATGGAAAGATTTGGGACTATTGAATCATATTTGGAATACCTTATCTGGGAACGAACGGAGAATTGACAATTCCCGAAACTAAAGAATTGTTCTAAAGAAGGAAATACTGGGCTTGTCCGCCTTTTTGTCTCTCCTCAGGAAACAGAGTTTATTGGCACAGACTCCGCCCCTTGAATTCAACATTCATCCCATCTGGCCAGGAGATTGGGTCTTAGTAAAATCATGGACAGAGACTAAATTGCTGCCGGACTGGGAAGGGCCGTATCAGGATCTTTTGATTACCGAAACGACAATAAGGACGGCGGAGAAAGGCTGGACTCACTACACTCGGATCAAAGGGCCAGTGTAATCTCCAGTTGAGGAAGTAGTCTGGACAGCCGATTCAACGCAAGATCCGCCGAAACTCAGGTTGAAAAGACTTAGAGTAACTAATTATACAGTAGCGATGCGAGCGTGGAATTATTTCTGTAGGATTGTTATTAAGTTTTTTTTGTGCTTCAGCACAATTTTAAGAATACTGGGGATTCTTAGAGTTATGATGCTAGCTCTCTCAGTATTGGGACTTTGTCAAATTTAATTTTCATATGTGTTATTAACGATCCCTGAGTCTGATAATCCGCAAGTAATAGACCTGATGTATGTAGTTTAGTAAATTGTGGGGATGTAGATAATCAGAGACAGTACCGCAGCTTAGAGATACATCTTCAGTTCTTAGGGATGGTACTTGGTATAATGGTCTTGTCACAATACACCGGGCCACTTTTCGATCACCTCTCAATTGTCCCGATAAAGAGCATAGCCCATATACCTAATTATAAAGAAAGCCACATGGCACAAAGTAATTCTCGGGGTGGGGGGGGGGGGGGTGTCTCCTATGAGATACAATTAGATGAAACATTTTGGATAGAAATGTAAGCAATCAGGAAAGATTTCTCGTGCTGTTATTTTCAAATTAGCGTAGGACAGGGAAAACGGGCAGAGCTATTGGAAAATAAGGTACAACCTTTCACCCCTCCCGATGATCCTAAAGTAGTAAAAATTATAGAGATAAAGGACTTGAAACAGAACATCGAAATAACTGGGTACGGAGATGCAAATGCCTGGTTTGAATGGGTAAAGTGTATTGTAAAATGTCTGAACAAGAGCAATTGGTCTGCATGTGCCTCCGGTAGGCCAGTCACCCAGGTGGTTCCCTTTCCGCTCGGGTGTAAGTGAGACAGGAAGGGCATGAAATGTATAATAGCCCTGTAACAGGAGAAGACTGCATGGAATGATAGGAATTGTACCTCCCTATCTCTGATGTTCGCTCCCTTGGAGAAGAAAGATTGAAAAGCCCCCCCGCCCCCCAACGTTTTCAGCCGCAGTTGGAAATCACACGACGTGTGTGCGTAGACAAGGTACAAATCGGTCTAGAGATTTGGGGGAGCTGAAGTTATGTACAGAGATTAAGAATGTCACTGAAACGGTGGAGGGAAGGAACTACTCAGCACCAAAGACTCCCCGAGCGGATCTGTGGTGGTACTGAGGAGGCAAAATATTGAGACCCACATCACCACCGGATTGGAGAGGGATATGTGCAATTGTACAATTGACAATTCCATTTACCCTGGCATTTGAGAAGGAAAAGATAGTGAGGAAAAAGGGAAGGAGTAAGACATCACTGTTAGATACTTCTTTCGATGACAGGATTTATCCCGATTCGGTAGGAGTCCCTAGGAGGGTACCTGATGAGTTCAAGGCTCGTAATCAGATTGCAGCAGGCTTTGAGTCAGCTCCCTTTTGATGGGTAACAATTAATAAAAGTGTAGATTAGATAAATTACATTTTCTATAATCAACAGCGATTTATAAATTATACAAGAGATGCGGTTAAAGGAATATCAGAACAGCTTGATGCGACAAGTAGGATGGCATGCGAAAACAGAAAGGCCCTTGATATGATTTTAGCGGAAAAAGTGTGTGTGTGTGTGATGTTAGGAGGAAGCTGTTGTACCTTTATTCCTAATAACACTGCACCTGATAGTTCAATTACTCGGGCCTTAAGGGGATTGACTACCTTAGCAGAGGAACTGGCTGAGAATTCAGGAGTAGACACATCTCTCTCGGGTTGGCAGGAATCATGGTTTGGAAAATGGAAGGGGGTGGTGGTTTCCATCCTTACTTCCCTGATAGTAGTAGCCGGGGTATTGGTAGCCATTGGCTGTTGTTTCATGCCCTGTATACGAGGACTCACCCAAAGACTGATTGAGACAGCCTTAATAAAACAGATACCCCTAAAATGGAATCAGGCAGAGGAACTTTGTCGATTAAATAATGAGGGGATGAGTGAGACCAATATGGATGAAATCTCCGGATTGATGCTTGCGAATTTTGGGGGCAATGTTTAAAAGTAAAATTCAGAAGATAACAAATGGTAATTAAAGTAAAAGGGGGAAATTGTGGGATATAGGTAAAGTAGTGTCACTTCTGCAATGAAAATTATTTATGCAAGGTAAATGCACTCACACCAGTCTATAATTGTTTCAACGAAGAGCTGAGTCAACAAGAATGAAAACTATGTGAAGGAAATATGTAATTGTTTTTGTATTAGCTAAAGTGTGCATACAAGAATGAAACGTGCCTGCAAACAATGGTAGATGGTACAGACAACGAGATAAGGTGCTGTGAGGATGTAGGTTAAGCCAGATATGCTTGTACAAGCAGTAGTTATAAGCATCTGCTTTCCACTTTTACAAAAACACAAAAACAAACCCCAATTAAAAGGTCATAAGGATCAATATGGTTGGGGAAAGGGAGGAAATGTCACAAGTGGGGGATTTAGATAGAGGTGATGGAGGATATACCTAACAATGGGCCACAGCAGGATGTGGTGAAATGGCCAATTAAAACTTGTAATTTGTTATGCACAAGGCCGGATAAGGCAAGCGAGAAACAATAGTAATTGGCTCCGGGTTTGGAGTAGTGAATCCTATATAAGATGTGTACTTGCTAAACTCTGTGTGCCCTATGTCAGGCACCACGCTTGCAAGCGGATAATAAACATACTGATTGCTTCAGATCTTGTCTCGGACTGAAATTATTGAAGTGAGTGAGCTTTGTTTCTCACACTCTGTAATTTAAATTTACTTTGCTTTCTATTCTCTCAAGTTCTCATATTAATTGCTCCTCGTTTTCTTCTTAACTTTGAAACAAATCTCAAAACTCCGGCACAATAAAAGTGATATGAATTATAAATTAGTATCTGGACAAGAGAACCAATGAACAGCTACATAGACCTCTTGAACATTCGAGATATTTGAATGAAAAAGCAATGCCTTCCAAAAAAATCTCTGCACGTCTGTATCATTGTTCAATTCAATAATCCTGCAAATAGCTTATAATTGTCAGTTGATCTCTCTTAATGAGTATCTAATCAATGCCATTGTAAACCACTGAAAAAATTGAAACTTTTATTTGTTAAAATGCAAAGATTCATTCTCAATTCGTTATTAAAACAATAAGTGAACCATATTTTACCTGTGCACTAAGGTCAAGTGACCTGTCGCCCAGAATTGAACATTCTAATTTTCTGACAGCAGGAGAAATCGGAGCTAAAAGGGTCAAACTAAAGCAAACATTAGACAAAACAATAATAGCTCCAGAAAACTGTGGAAAGCCCGATCAAAGAGATCACAAAGGGTCGAGAGATCCAGTTACAACTAGCCCGAGAGTTGTGCTTTGGAGAGTTTTAAGCAGACTTCCTGGCACCTTGACTTGCAGCCAATGCCTGAGCGTTATGCATCTCGCTTAAAAACGACGACAAGTGAAGGATGTTTGCAGGAAACCCATTGAACGCTTAGAATCCAAAATTTTGGTAAAATCTTGTGAAACATTTCCCACATCATGGACATCAGCTCAACGTTAATGAAATAAAAGTACTCGTAATGGTCTTCAAGACCACCCAATTATTGTTCGGTGAAAAACACTTTGTACATGCCTTATTGTTCTCAGGATGAATAATCACAGCAAACATCACACTCTCACCGGATCCAAAGATATGTAAGAGAAACCTTATTATAATTTCCACACTACATCTTTCCCAGACCAATGATGACACCTTATTTCTTATGACTGAGGATACTACGCTTAACATGTATCGAGATGAAGCACGTCCTGAATATAGGATTTTTTTCTGATAGGTTTCCAATCCAAACATTATGATAGAAATGTAATTGTGGCTCATTACATTGTCAACAGATCCCCATTAAACGTATTTATCTGTTTATTCAGAGACAATATTGAAACAAATACCTTGAGAAATGCTGTTGACTGTATGTTTCTGTGAAAATAAAGCTTCCTTATTGACTTATTTTCTTTATAATTCTGACTCAAATGTCTAAATATTGATGATATCAAAAATTGCATAAATTAAATACAATGCAGAATTTGTTCTTATTATATAGTATATTTCTCCAGAAGAAAAGTAGAGAAACCAAGTACAGAAATCTTGAAGATCTGAGAATTTTGAATGTCAAACCATTTCTGATCAACGTTCACTGAATGTCTCATTTCTTTCCATATCATCATGTCAGAATTTGCATTCTCAGCTGACAGATTAAGAAATATCTAGTCAACATCAGAGCAAATCCATTTGGAAATATTGAATCATTTACTTTGCCAAAATTCTAAAAATAATTATCAATGCATTGTCATTCCAAAAATCACACAGCAATTCAGTTTAGGTTTTGTAACAAATATCGTCAAATTCACAATTCAAATTAATCCAGTATTTCTTAGTGTCAATATTAAAAAAGAATAATAATTCTCTTATTCCAGGATAACACAAACTAATTAATGATTCCCTATCCAACACTCACAGATAATATCTTTTCCCTTCTCATTCGAATGTTCACAGAAATCATTGGATTAATATTCGGCCTTACATATGAAGAGACGTCTGATTATTTTACACTCCAATAAATGCTGTTCATTTTTACACATGTTGGGCAGCTATATGAGATTTCTAATCATTTTTAAGTTTGCTGTGAAATATTTTTAAGATTAATTGTTGCTTATATCTAATATTTAAGAATTGATTAAATCCATTTATCTAGCTTTAAGTGTGAAATTAAGGCTCAGTACCATAAACGTATTGCATTGTACAGAAACCAATGGTAGCGAATGGTGATTTTTATTTCAATACTTGAATCTTAGTTGATTTGTTGTTTTGGGCATGGCCTGTCCCCATCTGGAATAGAATGGTCCATATTGGCTCATGCAAAATTCCTGACAATCAAAAACAGGCAGCCTGCCTTAGAACTAAATTACAAGGTGTCAGGGGGTGATAAACTAGACTAACATTCTGTTCCAGCCTTAAATTAAAAGAAAGCACACTACCAATGGACCTACTCCAACGCCAGGACTACAACATTCCAGACATTTCTTGAGAAGAGCATGCCGACATACAGACAAATGACCAATCCTGATCTTCATAAATGAAAGGATAATTGTCCCAGTAAGTGAAGAAACAGCAGCTGCAGGGTCCAGCCCAGTTAACTCACTAAGCAGCTATCATGATAACAGAAGAGTTCATTTGTCAGAAATAGTTATTATTTTACAGTTACTCAGAATATTAAACAAAGGTTCTAATTACAGATTCTTGAGTATAACAGGGGAAATTTGCAACATAAGTTTGATACATGTAACCAATGCCTACTAAAAACATTACAGAAAAGCATTTCGACTCAGATTTGAAGTTAGCTAGTTTTAGGAATTAACTTCATGGTATGATGTTGACTGCCCATTAATTATAAAGTCCTAACAGAAAGAGTAGCTGTGAAATCTTACACAATATAACGAACTTTATAACACAAGTCATATTACTAATCTTATATCAAGTAAGCAAAAATTAACTTTCTTTTTTTGTACATATATAATTAAGACAGTGAATAGTATGAGGAGTAATTGACTTTGATAAAATAAAATATAATGAATTGCAGAATTCAAATGTCCCAACTGATAAGGCATCCTGAGAGGCCCGAGGAAGTGCAGGAATAACTTTGGAATCTAAATCAATAAGATGCATGGAAAGATCCCAATTAGAATCTGGGGATGTCCATTAGAATGCCCATCTGCGATTATGTGTTTCAATTGGGTGGCTGGATGAGGAGAGAAGGGCTGTAACAACATTGCATGTGGCAATTTTGATGCAGAAAGTCAATAAAATTGCTGATTTTTATTGTACATGTTACAGTGTGTCATGGATCTCCCTTCCGTAATTGGCCTCGGGGGATGATCCCTTCATTAACTGGTTGTCGCATGAATAACATCTTCCACATGCCTGAGCTCAGCCTGCCTCCTGAGTCCTCATTCCCTGTCAGGGGAAAATACTTCTACAGCTATGATGACATTTCAATTCAATACAAACATTTATTGTGTGTGAAATGATTACATTCAGACGATATAATTTTCATGATAAAATTGCTTTACATTTACTTTATTTGCTGTACAAGAAAGCATTTCTTCTTTTGTTCTTTTGTTCAACCAACACTAAGTTTTAAATTATTGTGAAGACAACAGTGGGGGAAACGGGAACGAGTCTTCAGCTCAAATGTCATATGAAATGACTGTTTTCCTTTTTTCAAACAAATTGCCCTCCAAAAAGATTTTTATTTTCATTTCATTATAAGAAAAAAATTGCTTGGAAATGTTGACAATTCTCCTTTTCCTCCCATATTAGATGTCAGTGAACAATAATTACACAATTATGAGAATTCCGTTCTGTATCAGATGTCAGTGACTCTATATTTTGTTCACAATAATAGTCACTTTCATGGCCTAATTCTTTTCCTCCTAATTCTGAAATAAATATCGAAACATTTATTGTGGTAAAAATTACATCAACTAAATTGACATGACTCTTCAAGAAAACTATTGGAAGCATATAACACTTGCACTGCCTGCATTTTTAAACATAATCATTTTTTTTTTCAATTGCTGCTGAATGATTTTTTTCACATCATGCAGCTAAGTTTTATGCTTTGATTTTCAGTTTCTTAATCTTAATGAATATCCAATCGATATCAGAGCAAAGTGTTTTCAAAATATTAAGTCAATTTATCTGTCAGGATTCTAAAAAGCAATTATCAATTACAATAATTGCACAGCAATTTAACATAGACTTTGTAAAAATGCAGTGTTTTTTTTTAAATTTCATTCATTATTTCTTATTGTCAATGCTACTATATTAATACCTATTTGTTCAGGCCCATGCACATACCAAACGGCCAATAATATCCCTTGCAAAATCCTTTGTAAATGTCTGATTTTTGCTCAGGTGAAATATAACAATTATCTCAGCCTCTGAAATTCAGAGAGCTCCAATTACTTTTCCCTGCAATATTACTCTTCATTTATACATATTACTCAGTCTAATATCAGGATGAGATATCTCATTATTCTCAAATTCACGAATATATATATTTTAAAAATCTCTTTGTTGCTAATATATCTTATATCTAATAATTGTGCAATCCAGTAAGGGCTACAAATGTGGAATTATGCTTCTGTACAATAAATGCTGTAAGGACATTGCAATGTACAATCTCTCAATCATTGTGAATATTGTCTTTATTTTAAACTTGGAAACATTTTTGAATTGATTTGATTATAATTTACTTCGATTCTGACACTTCCTGTACATCCAATCACAATACCAGTAGATTATATGGAGGTATCATCGTCCATTCCAATAATCACAGTATCTGCTATATACTTCTTTCTGGTCACTCATAGCAAAATGTATCTAATTCCACTCAATCAATATTCCTCAGAAAATATTTGAGAATGTTGCAGTCATAAAGCTGAAATATACAAAGTCATGATAGTCATTAATTTTCTCTTGTTCTGTAGATCTTATTTAAAACAACACATAATTTTATGCTCCAGTGCTACAAATATGAGAAAAGATCAATTACTTCTCAGTAAAATAAACAAATGTCACTTGCTATTATTTATCAATTTTTAATTACTGGTCAGTTTATGAATTGTGTAAGATTTGTTTTTAGCTTTCCAGTCACCTCTTTACATTACATGTGATATTGAAATGGTGTGAAAATATCAGGGTGTGTTCATTTGAAAGTTCAATTTGCATATCTCTCACTTATCCCGTTGATTGCATGATGGTTTAAGAACGTTTCACTCAGCAATCCTCGAAAAAATCAAAAACTGTCTGATTTTAAATTAGATCATTTTCACCCAATTATTACTCTGTTTCTAATTCATGCAAATATCTCAATTTTATCGAACCCAATGTTCACACTAAACAAAACACATAAAGCAACACAAAGACTTCCATCACCATCTGATTATTGTTCAGTAGAATAACCTGAGTAAGTACCTTATTGGTCCTGAAACCAATGACAACAGTAAGCATTTGTTTACTATTCCATGCAACAAGTGCAATTGATATCTTCTATGTCAGTTGAGGAGTCAAAGATGATTTATGTTGCTTAAAACAATGCTTCTAATTTATCACGGATATTGACTGTAATACAATCAAGCAAGCAACAAACGTTTTGTCATTCTAAAAATCTTTAAGTTTACTTATTTTAAATTTGTGAGCCAGAGATATTTCAAATTACATCCACATTTGTTGTATAATTCAGCAAACCTAAATTTTGAATTTGGAAAAGTCTCTATTTTTGCAAAATGGAAGCAGTTTTCAGTTTATATAACACAGTAAATGACTGTTGTTTTTTTCCAAATCACGCGCTCTGCAAAATGATAATTGGTTTCATTTAATTGTAAGAAAAGAATTGTTTTGAACATGTTAATTCTTTTTATCTTTTCTATTCCAATATTATTCATCACTGTACAATAATGAACAATTATTATAATTCCTTTACGTGCCAAATGTCATTGACTGCATCATTTGTTCACTTTCATGCTCACTTTCACGAACTATTAACTTTCTTCCAAATTCTGACAAAAATGTCTGAACTCTGACCAGAATATTAATCATCTAAATTAAAATAACATGTCTCTATGAGGAAACCATTTGATAGAAATTCATATTTCTTGTGTCACCTTCATTTTTTAGTAAAGAAAGAAAAACATTTTCTCTAATCACTGAATGATAATTCAATTCATTAAGCTAGTTACGATATTTTATTCCTCAATTTATCAATTTTATTACATATATAGTTATCAAATATATATTAAAATAAATATATAATAAATATTTAAATAAAAATAGTAGCAAAGTATTTTTGAAATATTGAATCATTTTAATTGCTCATATAACAACATTATCAAGTCATTGTCATGATAATAATTGCGCAATTATTTAAGAAAGTGTTTTGAACAAGTAAAGTGAGATTCACATTTTAAGGTAACCAATTGTTTCTGAGTACCAACACTGCAATATGAAATTTTATTTTCAGGTCAGGTTTCCCACAATGGATCCAAGGACTTCCCATCTAACATTAATTATGAACGTCTAATGTTTGCTTATTTGAATGATCTCCGTAATCACAGACTTTAAATTCACAGATGTGCAATTACTTTTCATTGCAATAATTCCTGTTTGTTTGCACATATTCGTCAGTCACTTAGCAAAACGAGATTTCTCATTATTTCTAAATTCATTGATCGAATTTTATAATTCAGTTGTTGCTCATACCTAATAATTATTCAATCCAGTACGTGCTGTGAATGTGGAATTACGGCTCTTTACATGAATAATTGATATAGTGTGCAATCTCTCAATCGTTGTTAATATTAATTCTTATTTTACCCGCGGAAACATAATTGAATTTATTTGAATATATTTCACTTTGATGCGAACATTTAATGTATTTCTAATCATCATAAGATTTAAGTATTTTTCATGACACAAAATCATGTAAAATTCCTGCGGTTTGTTAAGTCAAATGAAAAAGTATTAACATCTCTGTATAGTTTCATTAAACATTGACAATGCATTTTGAATTTTTCGATTTGAGCATTTTTGCAAAGAAGGGATGTTGTCTTCAGCTGAATAATCACATTGAATGACTAATTCACAGAATCTTCTGTTTATTCTTTTCGAGTTCCCAAGCAATCAAATTAACTAATTCTTCTGGTTCTAAATTCCAGGAAAGTATTTGATATTGTTGCAGTCTTGAAGTCAATGTGATTTTACTGAACTTTTTAATTGAAAAGGGCTTAATTCAAACATTTCAAGCATATAAGTTGCAATTCTGCAGTGTTACAAAGATGAAAAGCAAGTCAATTTCTTCATCAGTGAAGTCAACAAATGTCACTTCCCGTTATTCAGTAGTTAGCTAATTCCCAAATTTGTAATTAAACAATGCAATTCACCTGAATATTGTTGTGCCCTTTGATCATATTAATTTCAAATTATTGTTCGTTCATGATTTGTCAGGGATTTATATTTTTTGTTTTCCATTCAGCTATTCATATTGAATGAAAGATTGATACGCTTTGGCAACATCAGGGAGTGTTCATTTGAAATTTGATTTTGCACGTCTCGCACTTATCTCACTTCTTGCATGGGGGCTGGGCATTGAGAATAGAGGATCAGTGGTTAGCACTCGTGTCTTACAGTGTTATGCACTTGGGTTTGATTCCATCCTCGGCCACATGTTTGTGTGGAGTTTGCATGTTCTGGTCTTCTCCCACAATCCAAAGATATGCAGGTTAGGTAAATTGGCCATGCTAAGATGCATGTTCTGTTCAGGGATGTGTAGGTTATGTGCATTAGTCAGGGGTAAATGTCCAGTAAATTGAGAGCAGAATGGTGCTGAGTGGGTTATTCTTCGGAACGTCAGTGTAGACTTCTTGGGCCAAATGGCCTGCTTCCACACAGTAGGGATTCCATAAACGTAGAATTGTGTTTCGCTAAACAAAACTGACAACTTTTTTAAATGTTGCATTTAAAACTTACCTTTAACTGTCAATTGTCAATCTTGTAAAATATCTCAATGTTACTGAAATCAATGTTCAAACAAAACATTGCACATAAATCCACACAAAGATCTTCATGACCATCTAATTACTGTTCAGTGGAATAATCACAGTAAATATCTTCTTGTTCCTGAGATCAATCCCCACTATCACAGTAAGGATCTGGTTGTCATTCCCTCCAATAAATGCAATCGTTGTCCTCTGGAATTTCAGTTCAGTAGTTATACAACATACTGGTTGTTCAAAGCATGGTTATTCTTTATTATGAATGGCCAAGGGTTCCAACACCAAGAGATGTTGTTCAATCTGATTTGTTGCATGTTCTCAAACAGGTTTTTACTATAAATATTGCAAAGAATGTGTTAATTTGGTCTTGTTCAACTGCTGATGCGAACATTTTCAGTTCGTGCTCATTAAATATATTTGGAGACAGTGAGGAAAGCTGTAGCATTGGAAAAGGGCAGGCACATTCAAAGAGCAGGAGTATCAACCTGTCGGGCATTAGGCCATCATCAGAATAGATTCCTGACGAAGGGCTCATGCCCAAAACGTCGATTCTGCTCTCCTCGAATGCTGCCCGAACTGCAGTGCTTTTCCGACACCACGCTCTTTTGACATTAGAAATATTTGACTGAATATTCAGAGTTAATACTAAATGTTGCCTCTGTAAATTGAATTTACTGTGCTTTCTATTCATTGAAGTTTTCATGTTAATTGCTCCTCTTTTTCTTCTTAAATCTGATACAAATTTCAAAATACAGAACGCATTTAAATTCGCATGTATTATAAATTTGATTTCTCAACAAGAAAGCCAGTGGAAGGCAATATAGAATTTTTGAACAGCCTACACATTTGAATGAAAAAGCAATTCCTTCCAAAAAATGTTTGACCGTCTGCATGTTTCTTTCAATTCAATAATGCTGCAAGTAGTTTATAATTGTCAGTTGATCTCTCTGAATGAGTACCTAATCAATGTCAATGTAAACAGCTGAAACATTAACAACAGATTGATAATTGGGTGTGAAAGACGTTATTTGAAGCCAACAAATGTTTGGTACTTACTAGAATTCCACCAGAAAACATTCTTGAATTATAATACAAGAAGTGAGATATGTGAGAGATGTGCAAACCTTATTTTTAAATGAACAAACTCCAATATTTTCAAAGCATTTCAATCTAACGGTCAAAATGAACAGGTGAATGGAAAAATAAAAACAAGTTTCTGACAATTCATAAACATAACAACAATTACATATTCACTTTGATCAAAGGACAGAGTAATATTTAGATGAATCACAACATTTTGTTACAAAGTAGGCAATCAGCTGACTGACAAGTAATAGGTGGTAGCATTTGTTAGTTTACTGAAGAAGCTATCAGCTTTATTTCCAATTTATAGCACAAGATAATAATGTTTAATGTGTTTCAATTGTTTGTACTTGCCCCTTTGCAACTAAAAAAAATCAATCTAATTACATAGACATCGTAATCTTGAATTCTGCAACATTTTCAAATATTCTCCAGGAACTTATAAGCGACAGAATTAGATACAGGTAAACCCACTATCCGAAAGTAAAGCGTTATTATGAAACCTTACATAATCTGAAAAGGCGTAAATTGAAGAAGCGTTAATTTATATGGGAAACATCTCCCCTTTTTTCGTAAAAGTGAAAATCCTCTTCATATTTCTTTCAGTTAGAGAAAACAGGGACAGATGTAAGTCTTTTGTAAAAGCAAATTGGCAAAAGCGAATTTTCCAACACATATTTCTTGGTAACCTGACACAAATAAGTATCCGATTTTGTGATTATTGATACAATAGATAAAAGCAGATCTAACGTTGGATTGAAAAGCAATTCAGTCTGTGCTTAGGTACTCTCTAATCAACATTCAGATAGCTCTTGATATATTTCTGTTGAAGGTGTGATTTGAAACCTTCCCTCGGGTCTAGTAATAGAGACACAGCTCCACTAGCTCCTTTCATAATGTTCCCACTCAGGACGGCAGGACTGCAATATTGTGTTTTATGTAGTTTCTCAAATGAACAATAATCAGCTGTTTATTGTTGTAATTTGAATGGGTATTAATTAGGTAGTTTCTGTGCGTAATGGACTGGAAATTAAGCAATATTTTACAATAACAATCGAATAAAGGAATGATACTCTTAAATAAACAGGAATCTCACGACAATTCTTTGAAAGACAAATTCACAATACTGCGTGATCATTGTACTTTGATTAAAAAATGCATCAGTCATTCAATGTGAATATTCAGCTGAAGACAATTTCCCTTCCTTTCAACAATGTACAACTTCCACAAATTCAAAATGAACACGCATTGAAAAAGGAAGGAACAAGGATGTCACCTAGACAGGGGACGAAACGTTTGCAACAAAAACTTCCAACTCGGCGAACAGAACCACATCGACGAGCACCCGAGCTACAAATCTTCACACAAACTTTGTATTAGCATACTTACGAATAATGATGAATTTCATCTTGCTATTTGACTGTTCTATCTGCAAAAATGACCAGGAATTGTTGCAGGGAAAAGTAATTAGGTTTTTCTAAATTTATAAGGAGTATACAGATCATTTAAATGAGCAAAAGTCATATTTTTAACGGTGCGCGTTGCAGCAGAAACAATTGGTTATTTAGTCGATGTGTTGATTGGAAATAAAATGGATTTTTATATTACTATATAGGTACTAGGAAAGATTGGATTAAATTCAAATAAAAACTTCACTGTAGTTGTTAGCAAGATAAACTAAACCATATAATATTTATTGTCATGCAAATTCTTTAATAATTACTGTTAGAATCCTGAAAAAAGGATATACTGTACCATTTTTCAAACAGTCAATAAATTAAATTGTGAACCTCAGTATACTTGTTACCCAGACCAATTATTATGACTTAATGACTTAATAACTAATGCTAAAACCTAAACAGATAAATTGGTTCAATACTTTGTAAGCATGTTGCTCTGAAATTGATTGGATATTTATTAAGATCGGTAAACTGAGGGATCAAATATAATAGCTCGCTTGATAGAATTGAAGGAATAAAACGAGAATGTTTATTGAACAGGATTGTTTTTGTTTAAAAATGCAGTTGATGCAAGAATAATATATTTTCCTCCATTGGTTTTCTTGTGGAGACATGTTCTTTTTTAAAAAAAAAGTCATGATTCAATGTTGAGACACTTGTGTCAGAGTCTGCAAAGTGGAGAGTGAGAGAGAAATAAATTTTTAAAAAGGAGAAATGAAAAGAACTGGCGAGCAGAGGAGCTCCAACTGTAGTGTCTCACCCTGCTAACATCTTATTGGGTCAGCTGGAACGCAGACTAGTCAAGCAACAAGCTGACACAGTCATACGCACAGAATCATAGCTTAGAATGACACAGACACCATCGTCACCATCACTGTATGCTCTGTCCCACTGGCAGGCGACATGGATGTAACTGAAAAGCTGGA
This sequence comes from Chiloscyllium plagiosum, assembly GCF_037043375.1. NCBI lineage: Eukaryota > Metazoa > Chordata > Chondrichthyes > Orectolobiformes > Hemiscylliidae > Chiloscyllium > Chiloscyllium plagiosum. Next base: position 80,966,393 of record NW_028270183.1, read on the forward strand.
ACATGCAGGGTAATGGACTAAGATCTGCAGAATGTGATTTATTTGACACTCCTTCAGAATATTAAACTCCAGTCCAATTTGACAAGTTACTAGCATCATCACACTTTAACTACAAATGACAGAAAAAAAATATCAGTAAGTTACAGCAAACTTGGCCAATCCTGGGTATGTGTTGGCTGTAAACTCCCCAGGCTTTACAGCTTTTTGTACTCACCATTGAAAGCAACAATTTCAGACTGTACTCTGCCCTCTATGCTTTTATAATCTGTTTTTAACATATTTCTTTGACAGCTGCACACCTTGTTTCCTTATTTCTTTCCCAGCCCTAATTCTATCCCCTGTGGCCTTGCGGGACGACCATTTCTGCTATTTAATCTCTCCTGCCTTCCCCCGTGTGATCGAGTGTCTTTTTGTCCTTGTCTCATCCCTACCTTGCTCACAACCTGTTACATTTCTGATGGTTCCCAGACATCTGTAACGTTCACTGCGCCCCCTGGGTCAACGGCGCAAGTTTTGAATTCTCTTCCTCCTGAGATAATCAGAAATCTTTCCGGTTGCAGTTTCCCCCAGAATTTATTTTGAAAAGCAGAGCATTTGTGTCAGAGTCAAGTATTTGTGAGCCTTCATCCACAATTCCGAGCATTTGGGTGTAATTTGTGACCCTCCCAAAAATGTGTAACGTTACTGGATTGGCCATGCTAACATGGCCGCAGTGTGCAATTTAGGCGGGTTGGGCTAGCCATGGTTAATGTGAGGTTATGGGGGTAGGGTGGGTGAGCAGGTCATTGCAGAGTTGATGGGCCGAATAGACTCTTTCTGCACCCACTGGATTCTGTGATTCTAACTAGTTGTGATTGTTGTCATGTTTTCCTCATGCCAGGTTCATTCAACTCAGATACATATGATTCTGTGGGTGCTCACTCACTCCTTCCCTTCAGTTTTACATCAATTTCACACTGTATGTGAAGGTGGGAATGGATTTGTAAATATAAATACACCAACCGAAACCCCTGACAGGTCAGGAACTGTTTCTGCTACTTTCATCACTCACAAGGAACAGGAAAATAAAGGTTCCGTCACAAATCGTACAGGAACACAGCGGCTATACTCACCAGGAAAGGCTGAACAGCTGAAAACGCTTTTCTCAAGAGGAGGCTCAGAGACAGCCTGGTACAAGTAGAACGCTTTGTGTCTGTGTTTTCAGAGATTTGTGGTTGAAATCATTGGGTTGGGAGCATGTTTCATTGCCCCAGATCATCAAAGGTGTAATCTAAATGTGCATCTTTCTTTCTATCTGTCTGAGTTAACAATCAGATGGACAGGTCAATGTCTGAGTGTCTTACCAAATCCCTCATTGAATGTCTCCCACCACAAACTCAGGTGCCTCACCACTCACCGGGTCATGGAGAAACTCTGCCGTTACAATGAGAACTGCCTTTGCTGTCAGCTCTCCTCATTCTTCCGCCTAATCCCCACTTCCCTTCATTAACTCCCAGCTCCCACCACCCACATGGACATGTTGAAGAGCATGACAGGGGATTGGATTGAAACCTCGAGTTCAATAGCCACAATGAAAGAGGAAGAAGGAAATAAACGGGGATTGTGGATCCCAGGGGATACAGACTCCAGGATTAGTCCTTGTGGGCATTCCCGAGGTAATACGAGACAGCATTCCATGGTGAGAGTTAAACCCAGGTGGCAGGAGAGGGAGCCACTGAACATGAGCAGGTTTAGTTCAAAAACAGGAGGTTTGTTCAGTCTGTAACAGTGTGTTTGACATGGAGATTAAGTGATCACTGAGGGTAATTGTTACCACAAGTTGGCGATGGATAACTTGCATTGGAACAGGAGGAGGCCATTCAGCCCCTCAACTCTGCTCTGCCATTCATGATGATCATAGCTGATGCGTGACCTAACGTACAACTTTCAAAACCCTCTAGTTTCATCAACAAACTCCTCTGCAACAGACAAGTATTGGAAAACTAAACATCTGCAAATGCTGGGACATCAGAAACAAAATCAGAAATTGCTGAAAAATTCAGCAGGTCTGGCAGCATCTGTGGAGAGTGAACCGTTCGTGTCCAGTGATCAGTCAGGTGACCAGCTGCAGCTGACCATTCTGCTGTTTCTGTAACACTCTCTGGAACAGGTTATGGTGCGGGGGGAATGAGATTGCCAATAACAACTGAGAAAACAGGAGGACGTACTCAATCAGAATTAGGAATTCACTTACCCCTCCCAGCGGGACACTCACACTGCGGAGAGGCCGCTCACTTGCCCCACGTACGGGAAGGGATTTACTCGATCTTACAATCTGCTGAGGCATCAGAGATGGCACAGTGGATTTAGACCCTTCACCTGCTCCATGTGTGAGAAAGGATTCATTCAAATCTCTCACCTGCGGAGATATCAGTGCATTTCCACCGGGGAGAGACCATTTACCTGCTCAGTGTGTAGGAAAGCATTCACTCAGTCCTCTGACCTGCTTAAACACCAGCGAGCTCACTCTGGGGAAAGGTCATTCAATTGTTCCCAGTGTGGGTGGAGATTCATGCAAATGCAGCACCTGCGGAGTCCCCAGTGAGCCCCAGGGGAGACCTCATTCAGATGCTCAGTCTGTGAGAGTGGATTCAGTGATTCATCCTGCCTCCGAGCCTCCAGCGGGTTCACTCTGGGTAGGAGCTGTTCACCCCTCTGTGTGACAAGGGATTTGCTGCGCCTTCAACACGATTGAGAGACCAGTGAGTGCTCACAGGGAAGTGGTCATCCCCCTGCTCCGTGTGGACTGCAGGACTCTGATTCTGATGTTACTGTCCATCAGAGTCAGGAGTGGACCTTGTTTATGATGACACTGTTGGAGTATTGATGTTGTTGTTGTTAACCACATTAACTGGGCTGGAGTTGACTGAACTTACATTGCCACTTTCTGAACCTCAGGATGTCTCTCTGGGCAGTAAGTCTCCACAAACAGCAATGTGACAATGAGTAGGGATCATCTGTTTTGATTTAAATTGTGATTGTAGCACTGCTGCTTCACAGCACCAGGTACAAGGTTGGAGTCCAGCCTTGGCCAACGGCCTGTGTGGAGTTCCCACATTCTCCCCATGATAGTGTGGGTCCTCTCCAGGTGCTCCGATTTCCTCCCACAGTCCAAAGATGTGCAGGTTAGGTGGATCAGTCATGCTAACGTGTCCACAGTATACAGGATTGTGCAGAATAGGTGGATCTGCCTTGGGAAATGCACTGTTACAGCGATGGAGTGCTCTGGGCGTGATGTTCTTCAGATGTTCGGTGGGGTTTGATGGGCCAATGCTCTCCTTCCACACTGTCGGGATTCTATTCTATGATTGAGGATAAAGGCTACACGGCAGGGTGTCCTTGGAGAAGGAGCATGTGGTGTGTATCAATGCTCTCGATGCCTTCAGATAGAGGTGGGCACCGCAGGGGATACAGTGCTTTATCTCCACTTCTGCCCCCTCCCCACAACTCTATTCACTCTGTCACTTGTAATTGTTTGTTTGGCCCGTAATGGGCTTTGTTTGGAAATATTCAATTGGTTACACAAATGGTTTACTGCTGGTGATTATATGTCTAGATTAGAGTAGTGCTGGAAAAGCACAGCAGGTCAGGCAGGAACTGAGAAGCCGGAAAATCAACGTTTTGGCAAAAGCCCTTTTCCAGCACCACTCTAATCTAGGCTCTGGTTTCCAGCATCTGCGGTCCTCACTTTTGCACTGCTGGTGATTACATGTTAATCAAAAGCAAAATGGCGTAATGATGATTTTGATGGTGGAAAAGTTACTGTGATAACATTTCTGGTTAGGAGAAATGAGGAAAAAAAGAACGCTTCACGGCTCACAGAACGAGAACTGAAAAGCAGTTAAATCAAACCAAAGGTTCAGACAGGGAGGGAATATTTCCCTGGAGTACGAGTAGCTAGAAAGTGATGGTGTCCGGGAATAGACAGGATTTTGTTTTACAGAGGTTGAAAGCTTTAAAACTGTTACATTCAGACAGTTTAGGTCATTTTCTTTAATTTTATTTGCTGTGCAAAAAAACTTTCACAACATTTTAAAACCAAAATTTACAAACCTTGTGTTAAAGATAAATGTTAAATAAAATCCATTAAACCATCCCTCACTGAAAACTGTTGTGGAAGTGCAATCTCCTGGAGAACCCCTGCCTACTCCTTCCAACCCGGACTCCATGACTATATACATACCTGGGAGATAGCAGCAGGAGGAGACCATTCAAGTTTTCAATCCTGCTCCACCATTCAATGGGAACCAGCTGATCATCCAGCTCAGTCTCCTGTTCCTGCTGTGTTCCAACCCCCTTTCATGACTTTACCTCGAAGAACTATATCTAAATCCTCAATGAGCTTCACTGCCTTTTGTTCCAGTAACATTGCGGTGTTACTGTGTGGGTGTAGGCAGGAGTAATGTGATGGTGCTGCCTACTGGAGGATGCACTCAACGTCCCTCATCATCCTGCAGTAACATCAACCGGGGTTCAGCAACTAGAGATAGAACCCATTTCCAGTATATGGGCATCACTGGTTCAGCCAGCATTTGTTCCCCATCTCTAGTTATCCTTGAGAAGATGGCAGTGAGCTGGTGTCTTGAACGATTCACAGTCCATTTGGTGCAGGTAGACTGACAATGCTGGGTGGGAGAGTGTTGCAGGATTTTGGCCGAGTGATTCTCTGTCTTTGGGTCTTCATATGCTGGTTTACTTAATCATGATCTGGACATGATTTTGAGATTTCAGTCTGCAAATCTTCACCATCTAACACCCTGTATAAAGGAATATGTACAGGTTAGAAATTCAGAGCAGACAATTCTAGTTTCTCTGGAATATTTCTTTCCCCTTTCTTCCCTCATAGCTGTAACCCTCCAGCCCACGTACTCTCTCCCACCATTCTGACTCTGCCACCCCCTAGTGTACACCCTCCACATTCTCATGGAGTTACTGATAAACAGATCCATGCCACCACTTCCCGTCCCTGGTTAGACTCTGCACCCTTTCTGGGTTCACTTCCTTTCACTTCAGTTGCTGCAAGTCAGTAATGTAACAGCAGAATGAAACAAAAGGAAACAGACAGGGAGGTGGCAGATCCTGGACAGAAGAGGAACCTTCAGTCTGGGAGAATGGTTCAGATCCTCCTTCATTCCCAATTAGTTGATTCCCACCATTACAATGAATTGGGGATGGAGAGTGGTCCTACATGGGTGTAGAGACACTTTGACTCCCCAAACAGATCAATACTATAAGCAGATGCATTCCTCCTCCAGCCAATCAGTGTGAAAAACCTTCCGCAAAGTATACTTATCCAAAGTACATGCTCCAAAATCCGCCCACATTCTGTACATGTACAGTGTCGGGTTTCCCCACACACGTGTGGTTCCTGCCTCAGGGATTGTGGGAGTTGTAGCCCCCATGAAGCCACTGGAGCCCTGTCTCTGGAAAGTGAATGAGAAGTGTGGACTGGAGGGTGTTGTGTGTAGCATCCCCATTCAGACACAGAACATATGGACTGTCACTGGGTTTTACTGAGACATCTGCTTCCACAACCTGATTTTCTGATGTAAGGAATATAGAATCAGCCAACTGGGGCGTGGGGTTGTTAACAGGAGGAGCAGACTTTAAGCAGAGGTGGCTCAATGGTTAGTATTGCTGAAAGAGTCAGGGGCCTGGATTTGATTCAGGCTTCGGCGACTGTGTGGAGTTTACACATTCTCCCCGTGTTTGTGCGGGTTTCCTCTGGGTGCTCCAGTTTCTTCCCACAGTCCAAAGATGTACAGGTTAAATTGATTGGCTATGGTAAATTGCCCACAGTATCCATGCGTGTGCAGGTTCAGCCATTAACCATGGGAAATTCAGGGAATGGGTGAGTCTGAATGGGATGCTCATTATAGGGTTGGTGTGGACTCCATGGGTGATTACCCTGTTTCTGCACTGTTGGGACTCTATTCAATTCTCATGAAGAATAATGTACTTATCTCAATGTGCTGTGAATCTGTGGAATTCCCTATTCAAAATGCGGTGGATGCCAGGACAATGAGCAAATTTACTGAAGAGATAGAGATGTTGAATTTGCAATGAGATGAAGGGTGAGAGAGAGCAGGCAGGAAAATCCAGCTGAGACCGAGGGTGAGCTCAATCATCACCGTGTTAAATGGTGGAGCTGGTTGGAAAGGCTGCATTGCCTCTCCTGTGCCCAATGCTGATCTTCTTACGGTAATAACTGGAAAGCTGAATCCAAAACTCACCACCTTCACCAAAGGAGATTTTCGGAAAAAGCAGGATAATCAGGTGGATTAGCATTTCAAACTTAGATAGCAAGGGAGCATGTGGAAGATAATGATTTTTCAATTTTAAACTGAGGTGAATTAAAAATCACACAGCAACAGGTTATAGTCCAACGGGTTTAATTGGATCATGATGAAGGAGCAACGCTCTGAAATCTAGTGTGCTTCCAATTAAAACTGAGGGACTATAACCTGGTGATGTGAGATTTTTAACTTTATACACCCCAGTCCAACACCGGCATCTCCAAATCATCTAAACTGAGGCGAGACAGTGATTTATGATTTTAGACTGTGTAGTACATTCACACCGTCCGGAATACACTGCTGAGAATATCTATCCTTTACTATATTACAAAGCCAAGGTCTCTAACAATGAAAGCCAAACCACCCACGTGATATTGTCTCAACTCGTAATCTGATAAAATACTTATGATAAGTCTGGTTGAATTTAGAATACAGTTAGAAAGTGGGAAGATTAAATCCAATCCCAAGATCCTGTGCTTAAACAAAGTAAACTACAATAGGATGAGGCAGGAGTTGGCTAATGTAGACTGGAAGCAAAGACTTCAAGGTGGGACAGTTGACAGACAGTGGAGGAACATCAAAGAATTTTTCAAACTGCTCAGCAAAATAATATATCAGTGAAAAGGAAGGACTGTGGGAAAAGGAGTAATCTGCCATGGGTGGCTAAGAAAATAAGGGAGTCTATCAAATTGAAATAGAAAGCATACAAATTGGCAAAGACCAAGGCGAAACTAGGAGATTAGAAAAACTTAAAGATCAACAGAAAGCTAGATGGGATTGGGGGAGAAAAGTGATGAGTAGCTATCCCCAGGCCAGAATAGCAGTTTTCACTGCTAGAGGGGAACCTATTGTGTGGGGAACATATGGCCTCTGTAATTGTTGAAGCACTTAACCGTTACCATAGAGATAATCCTGATCAAGTTAAAAATCACAGCACACTCCAAAAGCTTGTACTTCCAAATAAACCTGTTGGACTATAACTTGGTGATGTAAGGTTTTTAACTTTGCCCACCCCGCTCCAACACCAGTTCTTCCACATCAGAATCCAAACAGACAGCCCCACTGAAACTGAAGTGCCTGTCAGGTACCTGACTGAGCCACAGGGGCTGGGGGAGGGGTATGTGGTTTAACCACAAAGTGCTGAGCTGAACTCTACTTTCTAACTGAGAGACAGCGTCCATTCAAACCTACAAACCACAAAGGTATGAGAATGGGAGCGGCACATCGGACAGGCGGGGAGTTACCTGATGCTGCCTGGAGGTGTTCTGCATGTACACTATCCAGGTAACTGCCGTGTCTCATCAATAAAGACTCAAAGGAAACCTCTCAGAGTTCTGTGCCCAGTTATTGCTATCCAGCAGGGTTCAGGAATATGAGCACACAGCAGTCAGCCTTCACAGTGGAGGATACGAAGAACATGCCACTAATTGACAGGGAGACTGAGGAAGGTGAGGACCGAGAAATAACTATTATCACGAGAGAGTTAGAGCTGGGCAAGCTAATGGATCAAAAGGTGGACAAGTCTCTTTGCCCTGATGGAATACATCCCAGGGTACTACCAGAGATAGCGGGAGAAATAGTAAATATACTTGGAGTCAGAGTCCTACAGCAGAGACAGGCTCTATGGCCCAAACTGGCCCATGCTGATTAGAATGTCCATCCACGCGAACCCCATTTCCCTGCATTTGGCCCATTTGCTTCTGACCCTTTGCTATCCATGTATTTGTCCAAATGCCTCAACCGCTTCCACTGGCAGCTCAGTCCATATACATACTATCCTCTGTGTAAAACATTTGCCCCTCACGTTCCCTTTTATAATTTCTCCTCTAACCGTAAAATGATGCCCTCCACTCCTTGATTCCCTGGGAAAGAGACGGAGTGCATTCCCCTTACCCAGGCCTCTCATGGTCTTATACACTTCCAGAAAATATCCCCCCCCCCCCCTCTGTTTCCACTGCTCTAAACAAAACAAATCCTCGCTTGTCCAACCTCTCCCTATAACTCAGACCCCGAGCCCTGGCATCATCCTTGTAAATTTTATCTGCACCTTTTTACAGTTTAATAACTGAAACCTACATTACATTCATCACATTTCCAGTGTTTCCCCACGGCATTGGAACTGACGTGACAACGCCAATGGATGACAAGCCATGATCGACAATTAACTCCTTTACAACAATCCCGTTTTCATCGTTTCTTCCATGGTGCAGGTATCCTTGTCTCTTTCTGGTTGCATGATTAATTAAAATCTTGTCCTCATACAAAACAAATCTGTAGCTTAATTGTTCCTGGGAAATGTGCCATGTTTTTTCTGACTTTTAACAACAAATGAACTCTCTCACCACAGTCACCGCGCTAACATGGACTTGACTGTTTCTCAGTACTTTTTCCAGACACACTGACATTTGAAATATTCGCCCACGGACAGAATACACACCTTTCCTTCCACATGAAAAGGCCAATGATATGCAGACCGGCACGTATCAAGTAACCATCAAAACCGAACAGGAAGTTCAATTTGAATTTCTCATTCACAAATCCGCCCTTTCAGAACCCTACAACAGAGAAAACAGGTCACCACCGTTAACACAGGATGGAAATTCATAAGACAGTGATAGTATTAAATTGTAGTTTCTTTGTTCCCCCAAAGCTTTAAATCTCAGTCTCACAATTGCTCTCTTCTGTGAACTGAAATCCAAACCAATGTCCTCACCCTTTTTCCTCCACACCCAGTTCTCACAGACTCTCTCTTCTCTTTGAAATCAGCTTTCTCGCTCCTGCCTGCAGACTAAGAACCAAAAAAGGTCTCCTCCCACAATCCAAATATGGGCAGGTCAGGTGAATTGGCCATGCTAAATTGCCCATAGCATCAGGTGCATTAGTCAGAGGGAAATGGGTCTGGGTGGGTTAGACTTCCGACGGTCGGTATGGACTGGTTGGGCAGAAGGGCCTGTTTCCACACTGTAGGAAATCTCATCTATTCAAATCAATGAGTCTGACTCTGAGCCTCCTGGATGTTGGTGAATCCTTCTCCCACTTCCCAGGTTTCCTTCCTGGTCAGAACCAATCTGATTTTTTTTTCCCCAATCTGGAACATTTTATTTATTTCCCCCACATGGACCCTGTGATGGGAACCAACCTGCACACTGGCCAAACCATATTTGATTGAACTAAGATGAACCAAATTAGAACTTTAATTGCAGGCCCATCTGTGTTCCTTTCCATAACATTCCTGAATCTTCACACGAGTTCTGATAGCTTTCTGCGAAATGCACCCCCCACTGATAGCCGACCACTTGTCACGATATCATGGCAGGGGCCATTTCCCTGGGTCCTGTTCACAGAGGGAGGAAACTGCCAATGACACGCACAGCCTCCCTGGCACTGACCCACCCTGCACATACACCAACAATTGGACAGCACTGCGCCCATGCACTGGTCTCCCCTCCTACAGCACATGCTCCAGATCACACACATAGCTGGGTGATTGACAGCAGCAGCTGCCCAATAGGGTGGACCGGGCAGGGCTGGAGAATGTAAACAATAAATGAATGTGGAGGACCCTGGGGGATGGACAGGTCAGTGAGGGACAGGAGCAGTGCAGCAGTAGGAGGGGATCATGAACAAAGTGAGCAATGGGAGAGTCTGACAGGAGAGAAACTACAGGAAGGCTCTGTTTAGAGGCTCAGGCAGGGACAGCTGGGAGACAGTATGGCCTGGCGGCTTGGGCATGTTTTCCAATCAGCCTTTTCAAAGATGCTGTTACTCAACTCTGAGCTCGATCCTCCTGGTTCAGAGGTAAGGACACTACCACAATTTCCTGGTGGGCTAGTGGAAAGAAGGGAAGATTTTCTCAATCTCTCTCACATGGAAACTCCATGAGCTCCTCCCACTTACTGTCTATGATGGGGATGGAGACAGAGCAGATGGGAGAGGGGTTCTGGATATGGGGACAGCCTTTCAAATGGAACTTTCCTGCCTCCACACTTCCTCTGGCAGCTCATTCCATACACGTCTCATGTTCAGCTGGAAACATTGCCCCTTAGATCCCTTTTAAATCTTTTCCCTTACGCGTGCCCCCAAGCTTTGGACTCACATATCCTGGGAATAAGACCCTGGGAGTTCACCCTATCCATGCCCCTCACAATTGTATCTGATGCTTCAGGGAAAACAGCCCAAGCCTATTCAGCCTCTACCTATGTAGCTTAAACCCTCAACCCTGGCAACATCTTTGCGGATCTTTTCCGAACCCTTTCAAGTTTCACAATATCATTCCGATAGCAGGGAGACCAAGACTGAAAGCAGAATTCCAGAAGTGGCTGAATCAATGTGCTGTGTAGCCGCAAAATGGCGTCCCAACTCCACGACTCAATGCATTGACCAGTAAAGGCAAGTACACCAAACACCTTCTTCACCACCCTGCCTATGATTCCACTTTCAAGGAACTATGAACCTGCACTCCAAGGTCTCTTTGTTCAGCAACACTCCCCAGACCTTCCCATTAAGTGTATAATTCCTGCCCTCATTTGCTTTTCCAAAATGGAGTATCTCACATTTATCTGAAATAAACTCGATTTGACAATCCTCAGCCCATTTGATTGAAGTCCCATTGTACTCTGAGGTAACCTTCTTCGCTGTCCAGTGCGCCTCCAATTTTGATGTCTACTGTAAACCCACTAACTATACCTCATATATTCACATAGAAATCACTGACATAAATGATGACAAGCAGGGGACCCAGCACCAATCCTTACACCATATTGCTCATCACAGGCCTCCAGTCCGAAAAGCACTACCCTCCGTCTCCAACCTTCCAGCCAATTTGTATCCAAATAGCTGGTTCTCTCTGCATCCCATGGTGTATAACTTGCTAACCAGTGGAACCTTTTTGAATGTCTTTCTGAAGTCCAAGTTAGTGATTTATGTACAAAGCCATGCTGACTATCCCTAATCACTTCTTGCCTTTCCAATTACATATAAGCCTGTCCTTTAGAATTCCTTCCAATACCTTGTCTGCCACTAACTTCAGGCTCCCCCGTGTATTGTTCCCTGGCCTTTCCTCATCACCTTTCTCAAATAATGGCGCCTGTCTTGCCGCACCTCACCTGTGGCTATCGGTAATAGAAATATCTCAGCGAGGAGCCCGGCAATCACTTTCCTAACTTCCCACAAAGTTTTGGGATACACCTGATCAGATCCCACAGATTTACTCAGCTTTATGTATAAGACATCCAGTACAACCTCCTCTGTAATATGGACAGTTGTCAAGTTATCACTATTTATTTCTCCAAAGTCTCTAGCTTCCATATCCTCTTTCAGTAAAAGCTGACATGAAATCCTCAGATAGTATCTCTCCCAACTTCTGTGGTTCCACAGACAGCCTTATTGATCTTTCAGGGTCCGTATTCTCTGCCTGGTTACTCTTTTGTCCTTAATGTTTTGTAGAATCTCTTTGGATTGTCCTTAAACCTCTTCCCCCCCCCCAAAGTTCTCACATGTATCCTTTTTGCCCTCCTGTTTTCCCTCAAGTGTACTCCTACTGCCCCTATACTCCAAGGGATTCACTCAAACCCAACTGTCTGTACCTGCCATATCCCTCCTTCATCTTTTTGACCAGACCCTCAATTTCTTTGGACACACAGCATTCTCTACACCTACCAGACTTGGCCTTAACAGGTACATACTGTCTATGTACTCTTGTTGTCTCATTTTCACAGGCCTATGGACGGACTGGCAGATGAGGACATGGAAACAGTCATTCTCAGTAAAGAGGTAGTGTTGGGAAAGATAACAGCCCAAAAGTACGTGGGTCTCCTGGCCGTGATGAAATGCATCCCAGGGGACTAAAAGAGATGGTGAAGGGTCTATTGACCTTCCTTGCTAGAGGGACGGTAATGCTGCAGCTGTACAGGCTGTTGGTGAGGCCACACCTGGAGTACTGTGTACAGGTTTGATCTCCTTACTTCAGCAAGGATGTACTGACACTGGAGGGGGTGCAGAGGAGGGTCACTAGTTTGAGTCAGGAGTTGAGAGGGTTGGTGTATGTGGAGAGACCGAATAGACTGGGACTATATTTGTTGGAATTTAGAAGAATGGGAGGTTGTATTGGAAAAACTAAAATTAAGAAGGGAATAGATAAGATAGAAGCAGGGAGGTTATTTCCATGGGGGGGGGGGGGGGGCGGGGGTCAACCTAGAGAGCATAGCGTCAAAATAAGGGGGTATCTGATTTAGGACAGAGTTGAGGAGGAACTTCTTCAGCTAAAGGGTTATGAATCTGTGGAATTCCCTGCTGAGTGTACCACTTGACGTTATCAACTTGAATGTCTTTAAGGCAAAAGGTAGATTAGTGAACAGGAAAGGAATTAAGGATTATAGTGAGGGAGCAGGAAAGTGGAGCTGAGGCCATGAAAAGATCAGCCCTGACCTTATTGAATGGCAGCGTCGGCTTGAGGGGTATTCCCAATTCCTCCGCCTCTGCCGTATCTGCTCCCAGGAGGACCAGTTCCATCACAGAACACACCAGATGGCCTCACCAGAGACCGCAATTTCCCTTCCCATGTGGTTAAAGATGCCCTCCAACGCATCTCGTCCACATCCCGCACCTCCGCCCTCAGACCCCACTCCTCCAACCGTGCTCACCTTCCACCTTACAAACCTCCGCATAAACCAAATCATCCACCGACATTTCCGCCACCTCCAAAAAGACCCCACCACCAGGGATATATTTCCCTCCACACCCCTTTCCGCCTTCCGCAAAGACCGTTCCCTCCGTGACTACCTGGTCAGGTCCACGCCCCCTACGACCCACCCTCCCACCCTGGCACTTTCCCCTGCCACCGCAGGAACTGTAAAACCTGTGCCCACACCTCCTCCCTCACCTCTATCCAAGGCCCTAAAGGAGCCTTCCACATCCATCAAAGTTTTACCTGCACATCCACTAATATCATTTATTGTATCCGTTGCTCCCGATGCGGTCTCCTCTACATTGGGGAGACTGGGCGCCTCCTAGCAGACCACTTTAGGGAACATCTCCGAGACACCCGCACCCATCAATCAAAACGCCCCGTGGCCCAACATTTCAACTCCCCCTCCCACTCTGCCGAGGACATGGAGGTCCTGGGCCTCCTTCACCGCCGCTCCCTCACCACCAGACGCCTGGAGGAAGAACGCCTTATCTTCCGCCTCGGAACACTTCAACCCCAGGGCATCAATGTGGACTTCAACAACTTCCTCATTTCCCCTTCCCCCACCTCATCCTAGTTTCAAACTTCCAGCTCCACACTATCCCCTTGACCTGTCCGGACTTGTCCGACCTGCCTAGCTCCTTTTCCACCTATCCACTCCACCCTCTCCTCCCTGACCTGTCATCTTCATCTCCTCCCCCCACTCACCTATTGTACTCTGTGCTACTTTCTCCCCACCCACAACCTCCCCTTGCTTATCTCTCCACGCTTCAGGCTCACTGCCTTTATTCCTGATGAAGGGCTTTTGCCCGAAACGTCGATTCTGCTGTTCGTCGGATGCTGCCTGAACTGCTGTGCTCTTCCAGCACCACTAATCCAGAATTGAGGGGCCAGATGGCCTACTCCTACTCCTATTCCTTCTGTTCTTATGTTCCCACTTTCCAGCCGTCCCTTTACCTGGGGGTTGCAAAGAAATATTGAAAGTTCTCACCTTGTACCGTCAAAATTCACCTTTGTCCAATTTTGAACACCAACTTTTAGATCTGGTCTATTATTTTCTGTAACTTTTTTAAAACTAGTAGAATTATCGTCAGAGAATCCCAAGTGTGGAATCAGGCCATTCGGCCTATCACATCCACACTGACCGTCAGAGCCTCCTATCTTACCCCTGTAACGCTGCATTTCCTATGGCCAATCCCCCCAACCTGCACATCCCTGAACACTATAGGCAATTTCACATGGCCAATCCACCCAACCTGCACATCCCTGAACAATATGGGCAATTCAGCCTGGGATTATCCACCCAACCTGCACATCTTTGGACTGTGGGCGGAAACCAGAGCACCCGGACGAAACCCACACAGATAACCTCAATAAGGTGATCATCCTGTTCTTATTTCCCAGTTCCAACCAAGTAAGTTTACCGGGCGAACCCCCATGAATATCCTCCCTAAGCACAACAATAATGTTATCCCTCATCAAAAACACCATTCCACCTTCTCTCTTATCCCCCTTTCTATCCTTCCTCTTACATCTATTCCCTGGAACATTAAGCTACCTGTCCTATCCAACCTAAGCCACGTTTCTTGAATACCCACTATATCCCAGTCCCATGTTCAAAACCATATCTTAAGCTCATCCGCTTTCCCTGTTAAACCTCTTGCATTGAAATAAATGCAGTGCAGTGCTATCAAAAGGACAGACTGATGGGCAGAGGGGGGAAGATGGCCCTGTTGGTGAGGGATGACGTTGAGCCCCTTGCGAAGGGAGAGACACAGAATCAGGAGATGTAGAGTCAGATTGGAGGGTGGCTAATGTTGTCCCACTTTTCATTAAAGAAAGGGAGAGAGAAAACAAGGAATTATAGACCGGTTAGCCTGATGTCAGTGGTGAGAAAAATGCTGGAGTCAATTATAAAAGATGAAATTATGGCTCATTTGGATAGCAGTAATAGGATTCGTCAGAGTCAGCAGGGATTTACAAAGGGGAATATACTGACTTGGATTGAAAATTGGCTGGCTGACAGGAAGAGTAGTGATAAACGCTTCCTTTCGGAAGGGCAGGCAGTGACTAGTGGGGTACCATAAGGTTCGGTGCTGGGACCGCAGCTGTTTACAATATACATTAATAATATAGATGATCGTATTAAAAGTAATATTAGCAAATTTGCTGATGACACAAAGCTGGGTGGCAGGGTAAAATGTGAGGAGGATGTTATGAGAATACAGGTTAACTTGGACAGGCTCGGTGAGTGGACGGATGCATAGCAGATGCAGTTTAATGTGGATAACTGTGTGGTTATCCACTTTGGAGGTAAGAACAGGAAGGCAGATTACTATCTAAAAGGATTCCTGAAGAAGGGCTTCTGCCCGAAACGTCGATTCTCCTGTTCCCTGGATGCTGCCTGACCTGCTGCGCCTTTCCAGCAACACATTTCCAGCTACTATCTAAAAGGAGTCAAGTTTGGTAAAGGGGAAGTACAATGAGATCTAGGCATTCTTGTACATCAGTCAATGAAAGCAAGCATGCAGGTACAGCAGGTAGTGAAGAAAGCTCACGGCATGCTGGCCCTCATAACAAGAGGAATTGAGTATAGGAGCAAAGAGGTCCTTCTGCTAAGACCGCACCTGGAGTATTCTGTGCAGTTTTGGTCTCCACATTTGAGGAAGAGCATTGTGGCTATTGTGGGAGTGTCGGGTAGGTTCATGAGGTCGATTCCCGGAATGGCAGAATGATCATATGTTGAAAGATTGGAGCGACTGAGCTTGTATACACTTTAGTTTAGAAGAATGAGAGGGGATCTGATTGACACCTACAAGATTATTCAAAGGGTTGGACACTCTGGAGGCAGGAAGCATGTTTCCACGGAATGGTGAGTCCAGAACCAGAGGACAGAGATTAAACATAAGGGAGAGGCCATTTAGAACAGAGTTGAGGAGAAACGTCTTCACTCGGAGAGTGGTGGGTTTATGGAATGTTCAGCTCCAGAAGGCAGTGGAGGCCAAATC
The DNA here is from genome assembly GCF_037043375.1 of Chiloscyllium plagiosum. NCBI lineage: Eukaryota > Metazoa > Chordata > Chondrichthyes > Orectolobiformes > Hemiscylliidae > Chiloscyllium > Chiloscyllium plagiosum. The sequence goes on from NW_028270183.1 coordinate 80,982,421, forward strand.
TCTGGATACTTTCAAGAAAGAGATGGATAGAGCTGTTAAAGATAATGGAATCAAGTGTTACGGAGATAAGGCAGGAACAGGATACTGATTGTGGACGATCAGCCATGATCATAATGAATGGTGGTGCTGACGCAAAGGGCAGAATGGCCTATTCCTGCACCTATTGTCTATTGTACCTTGTCAATTCTACCTCATTCTGTGCCTTGCCATTGCCTGTCTAACTTCTAAACTATACCAGTCTCAGACTTACCTCCTTTCTCACTATCTCTTTAGGTTTACCCCCACGCCCTCACTGGTTTAATGCCTCCTGAGTAGCACTAGCAAATCTCCCTGCTTGGATATTAGACACCTTCCAATTCAGGTGTAACCCATCCTTCTTATCCATGTCAATTCTACCCCAGCAGAGATTCCAATGATCCAAAAATGGGAATCCTTCTCCCCTGTATCAGATCCTTGGCCACGCATTCATCTACTCTACCCTGTTGTTCCTACTCTCACTAGCATGTGGCACCGGGAGTAATCCAGATATTACTACCCACAAGGACCTGCTTAATATCCTACAGGCTAATTTGCTATATTCTCTCATCAGGACTTCATCCTTCTCTCTTATGTCATTGGTACCAATGTACAGCGACCTCCTACTGATCATTCTCCCCTTTCAGAATATTCTGCACCCTCGGAGCCATCCTTCACCCAGGCAGTAGGGAGGCACCACCCCATTCTGATGTCCCACTGTCAGCTACAGAAACTGCAGTCTGTGCTGCAGACTAGAGAGCCCCCTATCACCATCGATCACATGGAACCTGATATACCTCACATTACACTAGATACTTGGCTGTCAGTGCGATATTCCCCTGAGAGTGTGATCCCCGACGCTTTCCAAAACAGTATACTTGTTTGAAATGGAAATAACCACAGGAGACTCCTGCACTACTTGCCCTCTCCTCCTCCCTTTCCGAGAGGAAACCCATCTACCTGACTGGATCGGCAGTTTTCCTAACTTTCTGAAACTGCCACCTATCACACCCCCCGGCTCCTGTAAATTCTTCATTACCTTTAATCATCACTCCATCTGATCCATGAAATCCTAAAGGATTTGCATCCTCACTTCCTGCAGACAATCAGGATCACTGAAACTTTCCTTAATCTCCTAAATGCAACAGGAAGGGCACATCACTGTACGAATGGCCATCTCTGCACCTTAACAGTCCACAGACCCAGAAAAGGCACACAGTCTTACAGCTTTACAAAACACTACTCTAGAATAATTTAGTACCAATATTTTATTTTTAAAAACTTAATCCAAGTATCATAATATGTGTATTTAAAGAAATAAACCGTCACCCTACTGAATGTGGTAGCTTTACTAAAATAAAACAGACTAAGATTTATCTTTGAAGAGACCGAAACCCACTGAGCTGTGAGTCACAGATGAACAGCACTAAACAGAATCTTCGGTCAAATTTTGTCCATGCCGACCAGATATCCGAACGTAATCTTATCCCTCTTGCCAGCATCTGGGCTATATCCCTCTAAATCTTTCCTATTCATGTCAAGTATCCAAATGCCTTTAAAATGCTATAATTATCAGCCTCCACCACTTCCTCTGGCAGCTTATTCCATACACGCACCACTCTCTGCGTGAAAAAGTTGCTCCTTAGTTCCCTTTTCTATCTTTCCCCTCACCCTCAACCTATGCTCTCTACTTCTGGACTCTCCTACTCAGGGAAAAGACCTTGTCTGTTTACCCTATCCATGCTACTAATGATTTTATAAACCTCTACGGAGGTCACTCCACAGTCTCTGATGCTCCAGGGAAAGAAAGCCCCAGCCTTTTTGCTCTCTTCCTGCAGCTCAAACCCTGGCAATATCCTTGTAAATCTTTGTTGAACCCTTTCAAGTTTCACAACATCCTTCCGATTGATGGAGAACAGAATTGCACACAATATTCCAAAACTGGCCTAACCAATATCATGTACATGACCATCCAACGTCTATACTCAATGCTCTGATCAATAAAGGAATGTATTCCAAACACTTTCTTCAATATCCTATCTACCTGCAACTCTACGTTCAAGGAAATATGAACCTTCACTGCAAGATATCTTTGTTCATCAACAGTATTTAGGAATTTGCCACTAAGTGTATCAGTCCTGTTAAGATTTGCTTTTTCAAAATGCAGCACGTCACATTTATCTGAATTAAATTCCATCTGCCACTTCTCACCCAAATGAACAACATCCTGTTGTAATCTGAGGTAACCACTCTTCGCTGTCCACTATACCTCCAATTTTGGTGTCATCTGCAAACTTACTAACTATACCTCCTATGCTCTTATCTAAATCATATTATATAAATGACAAAATGTAGTGGACCCAGCACTGTTCCTTGCGGAATTCCACTGGTCACATGCCTCCAATCTGAAAAACAACCCTCCACCACCACCCTGCCTTCTACATTTGAGCCAGTTCTGTATCCAAACAGCTAGTTCTCCCTGTATTCCATGAGATCTAACCTTGCTAACCAGTCTTCCATGGGGAACCTTGTCGAGCGCCTTACTGAATTCCATAGATCATGTCCACCTCTCAGCCCTCATCAATCCTCTTTGATACATCTTCAAATAACTTAATCAAGTTTGTGAGACATGATTTCCCACGCACATAGTCATGCTGACTATCACTAATCAGTCCTTGCTTTTCAGAATACACGCGCATCTTGTTCCTCAGGATTCCCTCCAACAACTTGCCCAGCATCAATGTCAGGCTGACCGGTCGATAGTTCCCTGGCTTGTCCTTACCACCTTTCTTAATTAGCGGCACCACGTTGACCAACCTCTCGTCTTTTGGCATCTCACCTGTGATAATCGATGATACAAATATCTCCGCAAGAGGCCCAGCAATCACATTCCCAGCTTCCCAGGGTTCTAGGGTTCACCTGATCAGGTGCTGGGGATTAACCAAGCTTTACGGGTTACAAGACACCCAGTACGTCCTCCTCTGTAAGATGGACATATTCAACATGTCGACATCTATTTCCCCACATTCTATATTGCCCATGTCCTTCTCCACAGTAAACTTTGATGCAAAACATTCAGTTAGTATCTCTCCCATCTCCTGCGGCTCCACGCATAGACTACCTTTCAGATCTTTGAGGAGCCCTATTCTCTCTCGAGTTACCCTTTTTTTCTTAATGTATTTATAAACACCCTTGGGATTATTCATAACCCTATTTGCCAAAGCTATCTCATGTCCCCTTTTTGCCCTCCTGATTTCCCTCTTAAGTGTACTCCTACTGTCTTTAATGCTCAGGGTTTTTGGGGATTTTTGGATTGGAATAAATGCAAAATATTACATCTTGATAAAACAAACGATGGCAGACTGACACTAATTAAAAACAGGGCCTCGATAGTGATATGGAACAAAGAGGCCGAGGGGTTCGGGTCTTTCACGTCTGTCACATGTAGACAGGGTGGTTAAGAAGGTGCTTGGCACACTTGCCTTCATTACTCAGACCTTTGAGTACAAGAGTTGGGACATTATTTTGGATGTTGGGGAGGCCTTTTCTGGAATTCCGTGTCCAGTTCTGGTCATGCTGATATCGGGAGGACATTATGTAGTTGGAGTGGATTCAGAAGAGATTTACCAGGATTTGATGGGAATGGATAGTTTGGAGGCTGGATAGGCTGCGACTTCTTTCACTGGCGCGCAGGAGGCTGAGGAGTGACCTTATTAGACGTTTCCCAAATCATGGAGGGGTGGTATCAGTAATGTGAACAGCAGGTGTCCTTTCCAGGAAGGGACGCGACTCAAAACTGGGTACATACCTTTTAAGGTGACAGCAGAACGGCTTTAAAAAGGCGTTCGGGATTTTTTTTTGTTTTTGTTCAGATAATGGTTTGTGTGTGGAATGAACTATCAGAGGAAGTGGTAGTTATGAATCAAATTACAATTTTAGGGTGGCACAGTGGCTCAGTGATTAACACTGCCGCCAGGACCCCCAGGTTCAATTCCAGCTTTGGACAACTGTCGCTGTGGGACTTGCACATTCTCACAGTGTCTGCATGGGTTTCTTCCAGGGGCTCCAGTTTCCTCCCTAATGAGAGAGCAGCCCTATGGTCTGGTAGGACAATGGTGCCTTTACCTTTTACACAGTGAAGCCACTGTGCCTCAGATGTGGGGAGAGGGAATGCTGAAGGTGGTGGACGGGATACCACTCAGGCACAGTGCTTTGTCCTGGAGGACGTTCACTTTTTTTATTAGTGTTGGGGGGTGCACTGATGCAGGCAAGTGGAGAATGTTCCAACACAACCCTGATGTGTACCTTATAGAGAGCAAACAGGCATTGGGGAATCAGGGGTTTGGGGAAACTGAGGTGTTCTCCTTGTAGCAAAGGCAATTGAGAGGAGCTGAGACAGAGGGGTTTAGAAAAGTTACACGTTATAATAATAAACCTTATACCCTACAGCTCATTATACAAGGATTACAGGACACACATTAAAGGTTTGGGAAGATTCAAAGGAGAACTTTTATGCAGCAAATGGGATTCGGATGGAATACAATACTCACACACAATGCGAATATCCACGTCCTGATGAATTGACTAATTCAATCAGAGTTAGGTGTTACAATGACTGAGATTACCATCTGAATGTCCACCTGTAGTATCCTGTAATACATGTTTATAAAATCCATCACTGTCAGTTCAGGTTAGAAACTCACACCATCCCCTCCTCCTGGCACATTACCCCTTGTGGAGGTCAGCAGTCAGTTCAGGTGGAAATCTATTTGGGTTTCTAGGAGTTTCGAACTTGGAATTTCATGTGACTGAACAGTGCAGATCTTTGACACATGGGACAGAATATTCCATGAGTCAGTGAGATGTGGAGAGCAGGATTTGCTTCTTTTTTTCCTTCCGTGCTGCCGCTGTGCCTCATCAATAAGACATGGGGTGTGAAAGGCTCATGCAACTCGATGGGCAAGTTGCCTCCATTCTGACCAAAGGTATATCCCTAAAAACAGAGCAACTCTGCATGCTTCACACTGCCCAGCGCTCCCAGTAAATGTTTAGAAGCGGGGGGGGGGGGGGAAACTCCTGGAAAAGGCATAACTGTAAAGTTCTAAGAGGATTGTGAAGAGAGAGAGATGCACAGCAGAAGGGGGCAACAAGTTGCCAGATGGAGTATAATTTGGGAAAAAGTGAAGTCAGTCATTTTGGAAGGGATAATAAGATAACAGAGTGCTATTTAAATGGTGGAAACTGTAGAAAGCTGCACCACAAAGGGACCGTGGGTAATTGTGCAGGAAACACTGAAAGCAGCAGATTCTGGGTCAGTCACGAAATCAAGAGTTCATTTCAGATTCATCAAGTTTAAAATAACACCGACACGGGTCAGGGGTTTCAGTAGCAATGGAACTGGGGTGAGGTGGAGACAAGCAACATTTTAGAGATTGGAATTCCTGGTGTTTGTGATTGTGTAGATGTCTGATCAGAAGGTCACCTTGGGGTCAGATATGACAGCAATGTTGTGAAGAGTCTAGTTCTATCTCAGACTGCACCCACTGAGAAGGAGGGGCTCAGCAGTAATGGAAAGGAATTTGTAATAGCAACTGAAGGTAATGGGTTTAACCGTAACAATGTTTCTTTGGAGGAAATTGCAGTTAATCGAGTAGTGGGAACGTGATAAGCAGTTTGGTAACTGAGTAACAGTGGAGTAATGGAGAGGGATGGTGGGGAGGGAGAGCTGGGCATTGACAGCGTACATGTGAAACCTCACACTGTGCTTTTGGACGATGTCACCTCCTTGGCAGTGCGTAGGTGAGATACAGGACGGGCCAAGGATAGATCCTTGAGGGACACCAAATACAAGGAATTCAGAAACAAAAGGGAAAGTGGAGATGGAGCAGGATTTACAAATGATGGTGAGGTCAAATGTTAGTTTTATCTGCAGAATGGATGAGAAGGACATAACCAGAAAAGACAGACAGACAGAACAAGGAACAATACCTGTGAATTGGCGAGGGGGAGTGATGAGGAGGAAACAGAGTTGGAATGTCTGTTGTTTAGCGAGACTCGTAAAAGATCAAGATGAGCTCTGATAAGGCTTGACAAGAGACTGGAGAAAGATGTAAGTTTGGGACAAAAACCAGGAACACCATGTGAGGCAGTTTGCCTCGGTGGGCTAGTGGGAGTGAGAGAAGCAGCAGAGACAGCTGATCGGATTGTCTCAGTCTTAGTGACAGAGAAACTCAATGTGCTCCTTGCTCTTGTTGTTGGAGGGAAGGATGAAGGAGACAGGATGATGGACAGGGTTTTACAAAGAAACAAAACCAGGGTTAGTGATATTTAAAGTGAGTGAACAAACCTAATATATTTAACTTTTATCCAGAATATTAAAATGTAAAACTGAAGTCCTTGTTCGAATCCCAGCTCGGCAGATGGTAGAATCTGAATTCAAGAGAAAATAACTGGAATTAGGAATCTCCTGATCTCCATTGAAACATTGTCAATGGCAAAAAAATCCTGCCAACCTGACAGTCGCCCAACAAGCTACTCACTGTATTGATCACTGCAAAGTCTCAACAAAGGAATGAAACTGGATGGACCGCTTGGCATCTAACAAGGCATTAGGAAATACAACCACAGAATCAGCCCTCTCTACTCTGCAATATCCTGCTCACTAAAACATGGCGAGCTGTCTCACAGACGAGTCAAGGAACAGCCTCACATAGTCAGACTCAGAGTAATCCCTGACAGATAATGGCCAGATACCACCATTACCATCCCTAGATATTGAGTGTGAGATGATGGAAAAGCACAACAGGTCAGGCAGCATCAGAGGAGCAGGAGAATCGACGTTTCGCGCCTAAGCCCTACATCAGCCTTATCTACTGTGCTTTTCCAGCACAACACTCTCGATTTTGATCTCCAGCATCTGCAGTCTTCACTTTCTCCTGAAATCTCTGGATATGTCCTGTCCCACCAGCAGGACAGACCAGGCAGAGGTGATGGCACAGTTGTGTACACACAGGAACCATATTCCCTGGGAGTACTCAGCATTGACTTTGGACACCAGGAAGTCTCATGGCTTCTGCTGATTACCACATACATTGCTCCCACGGCTGATGAAGCAGTTCTCCTCCATGTTGAATAACACTTGGAGGAAGCACTGAGGCAATAAAATGGTGACAAGCCGACTCTGGATACAGGATTTCAACGTCATCTACCAAGAGTAGCTCAACAGCAGGATTACTGACTGAGCTGGTCGGGTTCTCAAGGACATAGCTGCTCAACTGGGTTTGCAGCAGGCGGTAACGGAACCAGCAAGAGAGAAAAACATACTAGATCTTATCAGTATGAATCTGCCAGCTGCAAATGCATCTGTTCATGACAGTATCGGTAAGAGCGACCATCCCAGAGTCATTTTGGAGACAAAGCCTCACCTTAAAGATGAGAAAAAGCCTCACCTTAAAGTTGAGTGGTACTATAACCGTGCTAAATGAGACAGATGTAGGAACTCAAACTGGATCTCTCTGAGGTACTGTGGGATAACAACAGCAGCAGAACTGTACTCCAGCACAATCTGTAATCTCATGGATTTGCATATCCCGCACTCACCCATTACAATGGACAGTAAAGGAGGGCATGCCATGAGCAGCACCAGGCATACCTAAAAATGAAGTGCCAACCTGGTGAAGCTACCAAGCAGGACTATCTGCATAATCAAACAGCATCAGCAGCAAGCAACAGAGCTAAGTGATCACACAATCAATGGTCAGATCAGAGCTCTGCAGTTCTGCCACACCCAGTTGTGAATTATAATGGACAATTAAACAACGCATTGCAGGAAGCACCACAGATATCCCCACCCTTACTGAGAGGGGTTTCACACATCCATGCAAAAGATAAGATGACAGCATTTGCAGTAATTTTCAGCCAGATGCAAAGTGGGATGATCCATCTCAGCCTTCTCCAGTGGTTCCTAACGTCACAGATGTGAGCTTTAAGCCAGGTCAATTTAGTTCGAATAATATCGAGAAATGGTTACGTTGTGTAAAGACTATGGGTCCTGCTAACATTCTAGCAATAATACTGATAGCTTGTGCTCCAGAACTTGCCACCCACCAAGCCACGGACCGCTCCAGCACTGGCATCTACCGACAATGTGGAACATTGCCCATGGATGTTCAACACAAAAACACAGGGCAATCCAACCCAGCCAATTTCCCTCGGTCAGTCCACACTCCATCAGCAGTAAAGTGATGGAAGATGTCATCAACAGGGCTATCAAGCAGCAGCTGCTCAGCAACAGCCAGCTGAGCGACACTCATTTTAGGCTCCACCAGGGCCACTCAGCTCCCGATTGTGTTACCGCCTGATTCACAACCTGACAACCAGCTGAATCCGAGAGGTGAGGTGAGAGTGACAGCCCAGTCCCACTCCAGAATCACTAATTCTAGCTCATTCCACCATCATCTCAGCTCATATACTGAAACTCTCATCCATTGTGTGTTATCTCCAGACTTAATTATCCAAACACACTCCTGGTCAGCCTCCCAAATTCAACCTCCCTGTAATCTCAAGAAAAAAAATGAAAGCTCTATCGCCCACGTGCTCACTTCTCCCCAAACATGTTTATCCGTCAAAAGGCTCCTATTCATAAGCAACAACAATTTAAAATTCTCATTCTTGATTTGATTCCTGGCTGTTATCATCCCTAGCTCCCTGCACCACACATCCTTTGTCGAGGTCTCAACCCATTTTCTTCGAGACTCCCAACGATTTGTTAATTCATTACTTCAACTGTGTGGCTGATTCTACAGTTACTAAAGCAACATGGTCTGGAATTTGCAGACAAAACCTCACAGGTCTGCTTTCCACCTTTAAGACATCCCTCAAAACCTGCTTTTTGGCAATGCTTTTGGCCGCCTGATTTAAAATCTCCATCGCTGGCCTTATATCTAAAGTTCTCAATAGTATTTTTGTGAAATTATAAGCATGATAATAAAACTACAAACTGTTCTTGATTTGGACACTATCTTCAAATAATCACTGTTGTTGTAATGAATACTCTGTAATGTCTCTTACCCAACCACATTGTCGGAGCACCTTCACCACACAAACTGCAGCTGTACAAGAAAGTCAAACATCACCCTCTCCACAGGCAACAGGACTTTGGCATTAATCACTGGTATCTGTGGAAGGAGAAACACAGTTGATCTTTCAGGGAATGAAAAAGAAAAAAAGTAATCTGATAATAGAGCAGCACATGGTCAGGGGCTGGGCCGCAGTGAAAAACTAATTTACAAAGGGTCTATAAAACTAATAATACAGTACTAAACAGACCAAAAATACACCCATGGTTCGAGACTGAGGAAGCTAGATATTGACAAAGTGGTGATGAGGGAGCCCAGAGGTGAATCAGAGCAGTATTGGCTGCTCTGATCCCATGGCTCGATACAAGAGAAAGGCTGCACATGCGCCTGGCTGCACCTTGCCCCCTACAAAGATGGCGGCGCTGCACGTGTCCAGTGAATCGTTATCCCGAATAAAGATGGCGGCGCTCACTCAGGCCTGCAGCCACGCTGAGGCAATTCCCCATTTACTGCAAACACGGGACTGGGACGTTCAAATCGGTGTTTTCCGACGTGCACAATTTGTTAGTAAAACCTCTCCACTCACAGCAACACAATTTTGCTCCGGTTTCCCTGTTTATTTCTTTCCTTACCGTATTCTTTCTCTCCATAACTTCCCGAGCATTCATTACAGCGACTCTGCGCCGCGCGCGAGGATGATCACATGGTTTCGTTTAGCTCCGCCCTTCATTCACTTTGATTGGCTGGAGGACAACCTCCCGCTCGGTCATCCAGCTCCGCCCACCGTCCTTTCATTGGTCCGGTGCTGACATCAATCACCCGGAGTCCCTTTGTTGGCTATCGCATGCGCAATGTGTCCTGCTTTAGCTGATATGTTGGGTAATGTGATGGGAGAGTTCACTGAGGGTACGAATTTCAATTGTGTGAGCTCTGCAGTAGATTTCCTTTATTCATGGAGGGAATTGCCTTCCTACTCATGTTTGCATAGCTATGATTGATGCATCAATACCATCTGAACCAGTACATAAACACCCCATTTTCACACCATCTGAGATCTTTAGCACATTGTATCACGCTCTTCTTTGGAAACAAAAAAAACATGAAATGGCTCCTCAAGGAATCGGAGCAGGAGGAGGGCATTCATTCCCTTCAGCTTGTTCCCCCAGTCGATCAGATCATGGCTGGGCCAACCCAGACCTCAACACCTCTTTTATGCTTGATCCGCATAGCCCTCAACTACTCAATATTTCAAAAATCTATCTGCCCTCTTTTAAAATAATTTGAGATAGAATCATAGATTCCGTACTGTGTAGAAACAGCCCTTCAGCCCAACAAGCCAGAACAACCCTCCGAAGAGTAACCCAACCTTTCCCCTCCCACATTTAACTTTCACAATTGTTTGGGTGCGAAAATTCTACCCATTCACTGATAGAAAAAATTCTTTAATTTTTCTAAAATGAATGTTCCCTTATGTAATGTCCCCTGGTTTGAGACTTCACTGGTGCTCGAAGATCTAGTCAACATCTACTCTGTCAAGCTCCTCAGAATCTTGTTTTCATAAGATCACCCCTGCTTATCTATTCTTGATAGGCCAACCCTTTCGTCCTCGAAGCAACAAAGTGAATCTTTTTTGAATGGTTTCCGATGTTGGTTTATCCTTTATTAAATATGGGAGCTAACATTGTATACAACACTGCAAGTGAGGACTCAGCAACAGCCAGTGTGGTAACCCAATCCTCAATCCATGCTAATACATTACGCCGATACCATGAGCTCCTAAATTGTGCAATTAACTTTTATGTAGCACCTTATCATTTGGATTTTTAAAATCCAAATACAGAACATCATTGGATTGCCCTTTATCAGCCCTGCTTGTTATCTCCTCAATGAACTGTTGCAAATTTGTCAAATATAGTTTGTCTTTCACAAAATCCAGTCTATCATGTTTAATGATAAGCTTTCCTAAATGTCCTGCAATTTCTTACTTTAATATTCGACTCTGTAGATTCTTTCAGTAGATTTGCTATGTATAATTCCCCTCTCTTAAATCCATGCGGACTCTGTCCAATCCTGTCACTGTTCAGTAAGAAACTTGACTGTACTCCAATGTAATTAGTAAATGTATCTGTATTTATTTTTAAAAATCGATTACTTATCAATGCTGGACCTATGCAAAATCAATAAATTAGTGACTCTGAATTTGGGTTATAATGTTTTTTTTCTGTTAATTCCTTTTCATACTGTGTTATGCAGACAGCAACAAGTGAACACTCTTAATTGTGAGTAACTTTGAAAATAATATAATTGAAAAATGACATCCCAAAATGCTGCCTCATTATTGTGCAAGGAGGATTTTGAATTCAATAGTTTGCAGATAAAATTGAACAGATGTTTGCTGCAATTTGGCCAGACCGAAGGTTACACCAAAGTGGCAACTCTGCTCTCAAATTCTTACTTGACACTGCCCAAGGCGATACTGATGGGACTTCACTTTGCCATTCTTGTTCACCAGCTTTATTTCCAGGTTTAATTCTATAATCATTCTAGAGCTTGTAATTTTAGACAACTTCTCCTTTAGGTACATATGTAAATATCATCCTGAAATGTTGCACTGAATGGTACCAAATTTGAAATTAGTCTCTAATCTGATAGTAACGTGCTTTGACCCTTCTACGTGTGTATTGGGATAAGTCTATGCCGGTTATTTTTCTGAAGCCTGTGATTCCTGATGAAGGGCTTATGCTCGAACGATCAACTCTCCTGCTTCTCGGATGCTGCCTGACTTGCTGTGCTTTTCCAGCATGACACTTTTCGATTCTGATGTCCAGCTTCTTTGGTCATCACTTTCTCCTTTGAGTAGATTAAACCAAGAATAATTTTTGTTGATCGAAGTGCAATAGGAACCAATTCATGAAATTCAGATATCTCACATTTACCTTAACAATGTGAAGGCTAAGACATTACTAAATTATTGTCAGTAATTGAAACCGTGCTGACAAACTTGTGCAGTATCAGTGCCTCAGCTTTAGAGTGTTCCCAGATATCGCGCAGCTGCAGTATTTTGTTTTGCTCTCAGCTATATGTTGTTCTCACTTGTTTCTTTGTGAACAAAATTAACTTAGATAAATGAACTTATGATTTCTTTAACCAATGTTGGGAGAAAAAAAAAAGTCAGTATTTCAAGTGCTGATAAAGTAAAATAAACTGATAATCAGTAGAAAGGGTTTAAGATGGATATGGAACAAATGCTGGCAAATGGGATTAGATTTTTGATATCTGGTCAGCATGGGCAAGTTGGACTGAAGGGTCTAAGTTTGTGTTGTACAACAGTGACTTCATTCTCTCAATTATTCAAGAAGTTGAATACTTCGAGGAGGAAAAAGAGAATTTATGCAGAGAATACACTGGCAATGATGATTGAGATATATCAAACTCACATTGTTTCATGACCTTTTCCTCTGGGTTCTTCAATGAACAAACTTGTTTTATTATCTGAATAACTATGTATCATGTGATTTGTTTTGCACAATATATTTCGTTAGGATCTAGAGTGAACTATTAAGAAGTGTTCATTTTTAAAATTTAGGCAGCTTGATTGTTCAGCAAGAAAAGTTTAGCGTTTTACTCCCACTGAATCATTGCTCTATAAAAGATAACAAGCTTTTTATTTTTTTCTGGGCACTGAATATATGGAAGTCAATTCTGAAGGAAATAATCCTCGTCGGTAATGTTCCCACATATGTGGAGTAATTGCTTCTGGTCATTCTTCAGGTTATCGAGGCTCGTAAAGAAATGAGTTGGCCAAAGTTAACAACATCATTTGGATGGACTATGCTCATTGGGGAAACTTACAGGATCTGTAGAAGGAACACATGTTTCAGAGTGTATGCAATAAACCTGAACTTTGTTATTTTTGCACAGAGCTTGGGACCCGACTGGAGCAGCAATGAAGCTTGTATTGTTTCTTAAATTTCCGAGCTTGCCAAATTATTGTTGGTAAATGCAGGTGACTTTATCAAAGCACATTTCACACGCCCCAGCTAGGAATGTGGTCCCAATTCTGTCAATCCATCCATTCTTATGGATAAGAGGTATTTTAAATGTGAGCATTCCATTTAACTATTTGATTTGAATACTTCAGTGGTTAAGTCCTCTTGGATTGTTAATTTCAAATTACGCAATGTGATTTTTTTGTCCCCCCTGAATTTGCCAAGCACTGGGCAGTTCTGGAATATTCCAAATATTTACAATCGATGCACTTACACTATTGAAGGCAACCTGGAAGATTTGAATACCATTCAGGTAGTCAACAACAATACATAAGTAACTTTATGAATTGCTTACTGTACACCAACAACGGAAGCCAAGTACTATTGAAACCACAGATTGTCTCTCAAGGATTCCCAAATATAAACAGTATATTCCGGATATGCTCACTATCACCATCTGGGAGCAGTCTCCCAAAGGGCTCCCAGAATTTAGAAAGCGCATTCACTGCGCTCCAAAGCTAAATCTGCTGTCACAGGCTTCACTCTTATTGCATACAATGACATTTATTGTCCAGTTCTTTGACGTGACAATGATTTTACAAATAATTTATAAACTACTTTAAATTCTGAAGAAATATGACGTCAGCCCTTTGTAGAAGTGAATGGAAAGAGTGATGTTTGCTTGACCTTTGGCTCTATGTATCAGACTGAACTGAACCTTTACCAAGATGTGGGATGTTTCCTACATACTTTATTTAAAAAAGCAAAGGATGTTGTGCTGAAGTGCCTCATTGGGTGGATGAGCTTTATTACTGGTGTAACTCGGCTAGTTTTGAGATGGAATGTTACTTTGAGTTAAATCTTGTTTTTAAACTGAGGCGTGCTTGTGTAACTCAAGTGTGGAAAGTATGCTCATGTTTGCAATGAACCTTTCACTTTTGGAGAGTCGTATTTTCCGATCTGTTTTGTAAATAAAGTTCACTATAGAAAGCACAGTGCTGGAGAACCGCAGGTCCAGCAGCCCCTCTGAGGGGGAAAAAAATATTGTAAGTTCAAAGTCTCATGACCATTTGTCCGTTCAGACGAAGAGTTAGTGAACTTGAAATGTAACATTATTTTCACTTCACTGATGCCCTCAGAATTGCTGAGTTTCTCCAGCACCTGCAGTTTATTTTTTTTATATAGATCCTATGATTTGACTTGGGGAGCAAGAGGCAGCAACTGTGATCAACGAGGATAAAACTCCCCAACCATGGAAAACACAGTTCTTTTCCTTTGCAAAACACGACTGTAAATAAGAAATGCAATTAAGCTAAGTGCAAGTGTCATACCACCGGCCTTGTCTCAAACTTGCTACTCACCTTTGAGGACTAATCTGTCAGAATTGTGTTTTCTCACTTCCTTTGAGATCACAGTCCACAAATGTCCCAGTTCCTGGGCCAGGCCCGCTTACCACATTGCAGTGGGGTGGGGAGATTTGTGTCAGCCTGAAGTTTTTGTTAAGAGCAACATTGCAGGTTGAAGTTGACAGTTTTGACTAGTATTAAGTCATCAAACTTGGAGAAAATCCTTCCGAATGTATTGATTAACTGGATTGAGCCTGTTTACATGCAGCCCTGTTAGCAGTGCTGTCATATTCTAAGTTAACAATCACACAACACCAGGTTCTCGTCCATCAGTTTTAATTGGAAGCACACTAACTTTCGGAGCACCACTCCTTCATCAGGTGATTGTGGAAGACACAATTCTAAGGCACAGAATTCATAGCAAAAATTTACATTGTGATGCAACTGAAATTATGCATTAAAAAAATCACAAAACCTGTTTTTAAAAGTTGTATTCCTGACAGTGGCCCACCCAATCACTCATTGTATTAATCACTGCACAGTCTCAACAAAGGAAGGAAACTGGATCGACCACATTACATCTACCAATGCACTGGAACGTACAACCACAAAGTCAGTCCTTTTGACTCTGCAACTTCTGCCTCACTGTGGGCCAAAAACAGCAGCAGAACTGTACACCAGCCATTTAAATGAATGACGAGACATGTCCAGAATAAAAAGCATCCATTTCCCTGGGTTTGAATGTGCTCTGTGTAAATCCTGCCCCATGACTCTATCAGGGAGAGCTGCACATACGCCCCTCTGAACCTTGCCCCCTACAAAGCTGGCAGCCGCGCGCGTGTCCAGTGAGTCGTTGCCCCGAATAAAGATGGCGGAGCTCACTCGGGCGGGATCGCTCGATGAGACATTTTCCCCTTTGCTACAAAAACGAGACTGTAAGTTTCAAATTTGTGTTTTCCGATGTAAACCAAATGTATGTAAAACCTCTCAGCCCATACCAACACCATTACCCTCCCGCTTCCTGCTGTTTATTTCTTTCCTTACCGACAGCCCTCCAGCCACACGTCCTGAACACACGCGCCGATGGCGTGGATAATCACGTGGTATAGTCTAGTCCCACCCCTCATTTACTCTGATTGGTTGGAGGACCAGGTCTTCCAGCTCTGCCCCTGTCTTTCCATTGGTCCGCTGCTGACATCAATCACTCGGGGCCCATTGTTGGTTGGAGCATGTGCACTGCTTTCTGCTGCTGTTCATAACTTACGAGAGGGGCCAATGTTAAAAATCACACAACCACCTGATGAAAAAGGAGCAAAACTAGTGCTTCCAAATAGACTTGTTGGACTCTAAAGTGGTGTTCACTAAATTATAATTTTGTCCATCCTAATCCAAAACCAGCACCTGCAAGTCACGAGTGAGGGAGGAATGCATAATATAAGAACAAAAGAACTAGGAACAGGAGAATGCCTTCCTGCCCTTCGAGCCTTCTCTGCTATTCAACAAGATCATTTCGTGGACGCAGAACCATTTACCCGCGTTCTCACCACATCCCTTAATTGATTATTTCTTTTTAAATAAAAATCTACCTTAGCTTTAAAAACGTTCATTGAACTAGCATCAACTACTTTCCTGTGCAATTAATTCCATAGTGGTTAAGAAGTTCCTTCTCAATTTAGTGCTAAATTTGCTGCCTCTAATCTTGAGATGATGCCATGTTGTCCTCGCTTCACCTGCCAGTGGAAACATTCTCACTACTTTTGTTTTATCCATTCCATACATTATTTTATGTTTCCATTCTTCTGAATTACAATGAATATAATCCTGTGGGGTATAGGTAAAACAGTGTTTTACTGTCCTCCTGCGAACATTGAACAGTGAAATTGAGTACAAACTTCAGCATATAATTGTGGGATTTAGGTAAATAATTACTAACTTTAGTATATAATTGTGGATAATTGAGTAACTTTAGTGCATAATTATTCTAGCAAATAATTTCTTCCATCATGATAGTTTAAATAATTTACAATTTCAGCAAAAGAGCTGAGATAGCTGAAGCTCATAAACTAGGCAAGAAAAGACATATTGTTAAAATGTATATTCAGGAATGGAATGTACCTATGAACAATGGAAGATGTTACAAGCAACAGATAAAGTGAAAAGAACATCAAGATCGAGGTTTAGCAAAATCTCCCTTATGTCAGCACTTAAAGAGGGGAGGGTCGCCTGCTTGGATAAGGGGCAAGTAATAATGGCAGAGCACACCTGGGTAGTGGCAGAACGCAATAAGGGAGATTGATAGGTATGAAGACCTATGAGGTAAATGGGGAATACCGAAAATTAAAACTGTATACATTGTAAAGCAATCCCTGAATGTGTGTGCCCACTGGTAATCCCTTCTTGCAAGAAGGTTCCAATAAAATTCGCTGGTTCAGATTTTGACTCAGACTGAAATTTATTATACTGTGAGTTTTATTTCTCACAATTCCAATCTACTCAGTCTCTGTTAAGCCAACCCCCTCAACTCCGGAATCAACCTAGTTTACCTCCTCTGCACGCCCTCCAGAGCCAGGACGTCCTCTCTCACGTAAGGAGATAAAAACTGCATGCAGTACTCCAGATGTGACCTCACCCAACACAGCTGGAACACAATCTTTACATTTAAACACAATCCCTACAGCAATGAAGGACAAAATTCCATTTGCCTTCTGAATGGATCGTTGTACCTGGTGACCAACCCTCATGCAGAAGGATACCCTGGTGCCTCTGCATAGCAAATGGTGCAACTTTTTAAAAGTCAAGTAATAATCTCCTTTGTAATGTTACTCCAAACAAACAGTATGACTTTACATTTATGAACATTGTATTCCATTTGCCAGACCATTGCCCACTCACTCAATGTATCTATGTTCCTCTACAAAGTTTCACAGTCCTCCGCACACTTTGTTCTGCTACTCATCTTAGTCTCATATGCAAAATTTGACACCCTACAGGTGGTCCTCAACTCCAAATTATCTGTATCAATTGTAAATATTTGCAGTCTCAACACTGATCCCAGAAGCACACAACCAGTCACTGATTGCCAGCCAGAATAATACTCATTTGTCCCCACACTTTGCTTCCTTTTATTCAACCAATCTTCTATCCATGCTAATACTCTACCCCTAACACCATGCACCCTTATATCATGCAACAGCGTCTTGCACAGCACCTTGTTGAAGGCCTTTTGGAAATCCAGGTATCCACATCCACTGATGCTCGTAATGTCTTCACATAATTCTGAAATATTTGTCAAACATGACCTGCCCTTCGTGAACCCATGCTGTGTCCGTCCAACGGGACAATTTCTATCGAGATTCCCTGCTATTTCTTCCTTGATAATAGACCCAAGCATCTTTCCCACTACAGAGAATAAGCTAACTGGTGTATAATTTCCCATCTTTTGTCCACTTCCTTTTTAAAATAGTGTCATCACTTTTGCTGCTTTCCAATCTGCTGGGACTGCCACAGAGTCCAGTGAATTTTGGAAACTTACTGCCAGTGCATTTGCTATTTCTCCTGGCATCTGCTTGAGTACCCTGGGATGCATTCCATCAGGGTCAGGAGACTTTTCTATCATTAGAACAATTACCTCCAACAGTCAACACTAGCTATTCCATAATAATGATAATTTCCAAATCCATACCTACCGTTGTCTCTTTGTTAATTACTGGCAAGATATTAGTGTCCTCCATTGTGATATCCCATAACTAAATGCTTCTTCTCATTTTCCAAGGGACCAACATTTACTTTAGCCATTCTTTTCGCAAAATTATTTATTTATTTTTTATTTATATGAAATTTTGCTCTCTGTCTTTATAGTCTGTGCTAGTTTATTTTTCTCCTGTTCTAATTACTATTTTTTATAGCTCTGCTGTGACTTTCTGTTGACCTTTAAAGTTTTCCTAGTTCTAGTTTCAGGCTGTTTTTGGCCACCTTGTATGCCTTCTCTTTCAATTTGATCGCTTTCCTTAGATACCCATCACAGAGTATGCCTTTTCTTACAGTCCTTCCTTTTCACTGGAATATACCTTTACTGAGCACTTTGTAACATGTCTTTGAAAATCTGCTGCTGGTCATCAATAGTCCCACCATAAAATCATTGTTTTCAGTCTACTTTATCCAGGTTCTCCCTCATTCTATTGTAGTTCCCCGTGTTCAAGCACAGGACCCAGGTATTAGATTTTACCTTCACACTTGCCATTTCTATTCTAAATTCAACCATACAGAGATCACGTCTTCCAAGAGGTTCCCTAACTCTGAAGTCATTAATCATTCCTGTCTCATTGCACAGGAGCCAGATCTTGGATAGCCTGCTCCCTTGTCAGTTCCATTTCATACTTTTCAATGAAACTATCATGGATACAGTTAACAAACTCAAGGCTACCCTGACTGAGCTGGTTCAACCAATCGACATGTAGATTACAATCACCCATGATAATAGCCGTACCATTTTTACAGGCATTAGTTATTTCTTTGTTTATTGCCCATCACAATGTGATGTTATTATTTGGTGGCCTACCCACTGCACCTATCAGTGACTTCCTTGTTATAATTTTGAATGCATCATTCCTGTTTCTCCTAATGTACGGCAATAACAACAACTACTTGCTTTGTATGGAATCTTTCACAATGGCAAATCTCCGAAGGTGCTTCATAGATGATCAAAACATTGATTAAAGAGAATGATTTTAAAATACATCTTAAAGGAGGATAGAGAAGGTTAGGGAGGGTATTCCACAGACTTCTGCCCTTGACAGCTCCAATTGTGGAGTGATGCAGGTGGGGTGGATTGGAAAGGGAATGTGCAAAAGGAAAATGGAGGAGCGCAGGCAGTGCAGATGGTCTTAAGGACAGAGGAGGTGCCAGACTGAGTCTGTCTGTCAGAGAGTATGCCTGCCTCATGGAGTTTGAAGCTCTGCAATGGGTCCATGCATGTCATGTTAGTCAAAGATAGTATAACGGCGGCTGAGAGAACTTTTGATGAGGACTCATCTACTGAGGTAGTGTGGGCTGAGGTTAAAAACAGGAGAGGAGAGGTCACACTGCTTGGAGTTTTTTATAAGCCTCCGCAGAGTTCCAGAGAGGTGGAAGAGAGGATTAGCAAAATTATTCTGGGTAGGAGTGAAAGTAACAGGGTGGTCATTATGGGGGCTATAACTTTCCCAACATTGACTAGAAATGCTATAACTTTAGTATGTCTGATGGATCAGTTTTTGTCCAATGTGTACAGGAGGGTTTCCTGACACAGTATGTTGAAGGGCCGACAAGAGATGAGGCCACATTGGATTGGTCCTTGGTAATGAACCAGACTAGGAGTTTGATTTAGTTGTAGGTAAGCTTTTTGGAGAGAGTGATCATAATTCAATTACATTTAGTTTAGCATTGGAAAGGGATAGGTACATGCCACAGGTCAAGATTTATCAATGGGGCTGGGGCAATTATAATGCGATTCAGCAAGAATTAGGATGCAAAATGCAGGAGATGCAGACTATTGAAATGTGGAGCTGGTTTAAGGAACAGATATTGCGTGTCCTTGACAGGTATGTCCCTGTAAGACAGGGATGAAGTGATCAGGTAAGGAAACTGTGGCTTACTGCAGAAATTGCATCTCTTGTTAAGAAGATGTAGGAGCTCATGTGGTACACAATGTACCACATCCGGAACCATATGGAATACAGCATTAACATTGACCATAACAGGATGAAATTGGCCGAGATCACAAACAGTAAAATGATGGATTTTTTTCGGTTTATCATTTCTGTGTCAGACTGAGCGTCCCCATTGGTGTGAGTGTGGACTCTTCTGCGGGCTCTGCTGGTCACTAAAATGTGTCTGACGGTGAGAACATTGAGCAGTAGAATCAGGAGAAATGGGACACCCGGGGTTAGATTGTGGTGGAGGAACTCGATTGTGCCCCAGACAATGGAGTAATAACCAGCGGCTGTTACACCACAAAACCAGGGGGCGTTCCGCAGCCAATACCGAGCCGTGAGTATAAAATACCAGGAAATGTTCTTTAAACAGCTCAGCACAGTCACTGCACCTAGAACCACAGCCGCCGTTTTCTCACTGCAATATTTACTTTTCAGCTTCGGGCAACAAATGGCCACAAACCGATCAAAGGTGAAAGTGACGGTGAACCAGACAGAGCAGTCAGTGGCTGCATATTACACAGGGGGACGGAGTCCCGCAGGAAATAAAACTGTTCCGGATAACCAATGGGAATGTGTCTCAGTATCAGGTCGAGGATAATGACCAGGAGATCCGCCGCTGCCATGGCCCCCAGGTAACGTCTGACACATGGAGACAATCCACAATCTTTATAAAGCAGGACGTAGGTGGTCACTACGTTAACTGTGAGGAAGGGAAACAAACCCATTATCCATCAGCCTGGAGGCAAAGGGACCCGTTCGATCGGGGACCCAGTGAGATTTCCAAATGTGTCCCTGCATTCAGGGATTTATTAAAATAATTGGAGCTGGAATAACAAATGGGAATGTTGGAATTTCTGACAAAAAAGTGACATAAATCTCAATAAACCCTCCCTCCCCAAACACACAGAGACACATCCATAAGGACAGATGGTTTCTAGAATATTCCCACACACTCGATCACTCGAGAGGAGACACAGGTAACTCCTTCCCAGTTCCTAATACGGAGGGTGGAAACGTTACTGTCCTGAAGGATTCTCTCCCAATTTCCTGAAGACAAACGGAGTTTGGGAATTTCTGTATTTTGGTCTAATTTGTGGCTGATCCTGTGCCATGAAGAAATGTATACGCAGGGAAAACGTATTTTCCCCTTTAACTGCCTGAGAGGCCTTCGGAACAGTATCTCCTTCTCCCTGGAACGGGATCTCTTCCCTCGGGATCTTATCGTTTGTTCAATTCACTGACGTCCGGCCATTGACAAACAATGTCAGGGACAGAACTTTCCGGGGCATGTTAGTTATAGAATGTCGTGGACAGGACGTTCCGGGGAATGTCACTGATAGAATGTTGGGGGCAGAACGTTCTGGGGAATGGCAGTTATAGAATGTCGGGGACAGAACGTTCCGGGGAATGGCATTTATAGAATGTCGGGGACAGAACGTTCCGGGAAATGGCAGTAATAGAATGTTTGGAACAGAGCGTTGCGGTAACCCCTTGACCTGTCCATCACATTTCCCCCCTACCCACCCTACCTATATGATGTACTGTGCATGGACACACGTTAACGTGAATGGGGTGAAAGACGGAGGGTTCAATCACAGGAATGGGAACTAAAGGCATCGCCAGATCAGCTGAAAGTGTTAGATATACCATATTCTCAATCCACCTCACAGAGCCAGCCCTGACCCCATAAAGCCAGAGGAGATATCCGTTCACCGTGTAACACGGTTGTAGACCCGGCCAATGTACTGCTCAGTACAAACCAGCAATCTGTGCAGATTCATCCACTGCATTGGTCAATACAATTCAGCAATCTGTCCAGAGTGGAACACTGCACAGATCAGATCAGATCAGATCTATAATCCCAGACCACATATCTGTCCAGCGTGGTGAGAAGTGCAGACCACAGCAGTGCATTGATCTTTCAATCCGGATTAGATATCTGTCCAGCACGGCGATCTGTGCAGACCACATCAGTGCATTGAACTATAAACCCGGATTAGATATCTGTCCTTACGTGGAGCTGTGCAGACCAAGCAGTGCATTGATCTATAAACCCGGATTAGATATCTCTCCAGCATGGGGAGAAGTGCAGACCACAGCAGTGCATTGATCTATAAACCCGGATTAGATATCTGTCCAGCACCGAGACCTTTGCAGACCACAGCAGTGCATTGATCTATAAACTCAGATTAGATATTTGTCCAGCACGGGGAGCTGTGCAGACCACAACATGGCATTATCTATAAACCTCAACCATATAGTCTGACCAGCACAGCGACCTGTGCAGTGGTCACCCGTGAATTAATCTGTAACCTAGGAGCAGTTACCCTCCCAGTATGTAGGACTGTGTACCCCACCCCAGTGCATTGATCTGTAACCCAGGAGCAGTTACCCTCCCAGCATGTAGGTCTGTGTACCCCACCCCAGTGCATTGATCTGTAACCCAGGAGCACTTATCCTCCCAGCATGTAGGTCTGTGTACCCCACCCCAGTGCATTGATCTGTAACTCAGGAGCAGTTACCCTCCCAGCATGTAGGGCAGTGTAACACACCCCAGTGCATTGATCAATAAACCAGGAACAGTTAGCCTCCCAGCATGTACGACTGTGTACCCCACCTCAGTGCATTGATCTGCAACCCAGGAGCAGTTACCCTCCCAGCATGTAGGACTGTGTACACTACCGCAGTGCATTTGTCTGTCACACTGTGTTGGATCCCTGCCCAGTGTGGAGAAACATGCAGCCCATGCTGGAAGTGACAGGATGTGCAGTTCACATCCATTTCAAGCTCCATCTCTCCATTGTGCCCTGACAGGGGGTTGCTGTGGGTGTGAACATCACTGCCAAAGAGATACAGAGATGGAGGGGGAATCAGTTTAAACAATAACAAATGGGAGGGGGAGACTGAGAGACAGTGTTATGGAAGGATGTGTTCCCAGGTTTCAGAATGCAGCAAATGAAAACATTTCAACAGCATTCTGAAACGTTCGTGTTTCCAGGAATGGTAGGTGAACATGATATTGGTGGGAGCACAGATGATGCAGAGTTTTGGATGAGTATTTCTTCTGCAGCTTTGTATCTGGGTGTAGGGTCAGCAGAGTCTTTGACTCATTGAGCTAAATCTAACAATAATTTATCTCATTCCTATTTCCATTGACTGTGAAAGAGGGATCATCTACACGAGGCCGAGCTAGTTCCAAGGACACCCGGGCCCTAACGTAACCACGGAAATGGGGCGGGCAGTTGGTCCTAACGACCCCCCCCCCCCCACGCCCCGCTGCCTCGACCTGTTGATGGCCAGTTTGGCCAGGTCCAGGAGCAGACCCACGAGGAGGTCTTCAGACCTGCCCTCCCTCCTCCGTAACGGGTGCCCAAAGATAAGGAACGTGGAACTGAAGTGCAACGAAAAGCAGAGGAGGAGGTTTTTGAGAAAATCAGAAAGGGAGTGCAAACGCCCACACCCAATATATACATGGTCCACGGACTCCACAGCGCCACAGAACAAGCAGTTGGGCTGGGAGTCCGTGAACCACCGCAATCTGCGGTTGCAGGGGACTGCTGCGTGCAGCACCCTCCACCCCAGATCCCCGAGAGAAAGGGGGAGGACTCCCGCGTAGAGAGCCCTCCACTGGGGATCCCCACTGCCCGGTGGCAAATGGGCACGCCAAGGCGTGTCCGGACGGTGGATGAGGGAGAACAGGTGGACGGTGTGCAGCAGCAGTCTATACAGGGCCCTCCTTTTTATATCTTTGAAGGAGACAAAATTAAAATTTCGGAGGCGGCTCAGGTTGTGAGGCACAGGCTCCCGCGGGAGGTACGGGACCTTGGGGCCAATGTGAAATTCCGGCCGGGCTGGGGTGAGCGCGGACGGGATCCCACCGCACACCTGAGCGTCCTCCAACTGGTGCACTACGTCGGGTCCGAGCACCGCCGTTTTAAGGCGTCGGATGGCGGTGGCCACGTACTGGACGTCTACCGCTGCCCTGCCTGCTATGTCCTGCGGTAGCGTCCAGCCCAGGCCCCCTGGCACCCAGCAAGTCCCCGACCCTGGTCACTCTCGCCGCCATGGCCCTCCCCTCCGACAGCCATTCGAACCCGCGAGTACGGAGGTGCGGATTCCTGAACAATGGCTCTCTGACGTCAGCCGCTACTCCTGCCGGAGGGTAGGCACGGCGCGATTCGACCATGTTTCAGACAGTGATCAGGTCCGGGTAAAAGACAGGCAGCGTCTCGAGGGCGACCACCAAACCGTCAAGGTCGACGAACAGGATCTGCATGTCGTAGATGAGGTTACGCACCTGGCAGAAAAAATACGTCGCCAGGGCGCACCACCTAGGAGGAGGCTCGACGTAAACGCATCGCTGCACGGTAAGAAAGCGGAACGTCGCGACCTGGGTACGGATGTACACCGACGACTGACCGCACTCCTCCATAGGGAGACTCAGAACCTGCGCGGCCACCCAATGCATCTTTTTGTCCCAGAAGAAGTCGACAAACGTACTCTGCATGTCAGCGACAAAGCTAGGAGGAGGGACCAAAGTGACCAGCTGGTACCACAGCATGGCGGCCACCAGCTGGTTTATGAGCAGCACTCGACTCCTGTAAGATAGCACTGGGAGCAGTCCTGTCCAGCAGCCTAGGCGAGCCGAGACTTTGGCTTCCAGCTCCTGCCAGTTGGCCGGCCAGGATTCCTCAGCCGGGCTGAGAAAATGGCTTTTATGTGACTGACTGCTAATTCAATATAAGTGACTAACCACAGTCTGATTCAGTAGTGATTAGCAGGCAATGCGCCACTTAAAGCATAGAAATAACTCAGCAAGATAAGGCAGTTTCAGCCTGCCATTGTGTGCAGGTGCAATGGCTCAGTTAGTGATACAAGAGTGGCCTGAGTGTTGGAACATAAAGTTGCTTCCCAGGAAATATCATTGGACCAAGGAACTATCACATAAAGCAATATGGAGTACTGATTGGCAATTATCTGAATGTACGATTCCATCATGGACTGTACCCTTCCTTTCGAATAGTATTTTAAAAAGTCTTTGTTTTCAGCTTTGTGCACAGTTACACCAAGGAACACGGAAGTGTATAACCTCTGTGTTTCTGCACGCTCTATACTATTTTTCCACCAGGAAGATAGGAAAACACCCTGGTGGCCAGTGACAAACACTGCCCTTCACATCAAAGGGCAGTGCTGAGAGTTACATTTCTTTTTTTTTCCACTTTTTATTTTTTTTTATATTTCGTTTTGTTTTTTCTTTTTTTTTCTTTTTTTCTCTTTTTTTTATTTTAACCCCCACACTACCACCTAAGTGCGGTAGTGCTTATTTTATCCCCAGCACCCATGGTGTGTGTGTGCAGGTGTGAGACACAGTGAAAGACACAAAGTGCACGAATCTTTATTCAAATTTCACCACCAGGAAGATAGGAAAACACCCGGGTGGCCAGTGACAAACACTGCCCTTCACATCAAAGGACAGTGCTGTGTGATGAAAACAGTGAAGGGGAGGGTAGGGACTAAATCAAAATAGAGTTGGCGGGAGAAATGATGCACTCCACTCCCTGCGGCGCCCACCTCTCCCTGAACAACTCCAGGGTGTTCGTCAACACCGCGTGCTCCTTCTCCAAGGACACCCGGGCTCTAACGTAACCGCGGAAGAGGGGCAGGCAGTCGGTTCTAACGACCCCCTCCACGGCCCGCTGCCTGGACCTGTTGATGGCCAGTTTGGCCAGGCCCAGGAGCAGACCCACGAGGAGGTCTTCAGACCTGCCCTCCTTCCTCCGTACCGGGTGCCCAAAGATCAGGAGCGTGGGACTGAAGTGCAGCCAAAAACAGAGGAGAAGGTTTGTAAGGAAATCAAAAAGGGAGTGCAAACGCCCACACCCAATATATACATGGTCCACGGACTCCACAGCGCCACAGAACAAGCAGTTGGGCTGGGAGTCCGTGAACCACCGCAATCTGCGGTTGCAGGGGACTGCTGCGTGCAGCACCCTCCATCCCAGATCCCCGAGAGAAAGGGGGAGGACTCCCGCGTAGAGAGCCCTCCACTGGGGATCCCCACTGCCCGGTGGCAAATGGGCACGCCAAGGCGTGTCCGGACGGTGGATGAGAAAGAACAGGTGGACGGTGTGCAGCAGCAGTCTATACAGGGCCCTCCTTTTTATATCTTTGAAGGAGACAAAATTAAAATTTCGGAGGCGGCTCAGGTTGTGAGGCACAGGCTCCCGCGGGAGGTACGGGACCTTGGGGCCAATGTGAAATTCCGGCCGGGCTGGGGTGAGCGCGGACGGGATCCCACCGCACACCTGAGCGTCCTCCAACTGGTGCACTACGTCGGGTCCGAGCACCGCCGTTTTAAGGCGTCGGATGGCGGTGGCCACGTACTGGACGTCTACCGCTGCCCTGCCTGCTATGTCCTGCGGTAGCGTCCAGCCCAGGCCCCTGGCACCCAGCAAGTCCCCGACCCTGGTCACTCTCGCCGCCATGGCCCTCCCCTCCGACAGCCATTCGAACCCGCGAGTACGGAGGTGCGGATTCCTGAACAATGGCTCTCTGACGACAGCCGCTACTCCTGCCGGAGGGTAGGCACGGCGCGATTCGACCATGTTTCAGACAGTGATCAGGTCCGGGTAAAAGACAGGCAGCGTCTCGAGGGCGACCACCAAACCGTCAAGGTCGACGAACAGGATCTGCGTGTCGTAGATGAGGTTACGCACCTGGCAGAAAAAATACGTCGCCAGGGCGCACCACCTAGGAGGAGGCTCGACGTAAACGCATCGCTGCACGGTCTGAAAGCGGAACGTCGCGACCTGGGTACGGATGTACACCGACGACTGACCGCCCTCCTCCATAGGGAGACTCAGAACCTGCGCGGCCACCCAATGCATCTTTTTGTCCCAGAAGAAGTCGACAAACGTACTCTGCATGTCAGCGACAAAGCTAGGAGGAGGGACCAAAGTGACCAGCTGGTACCACAGCATGGCGGCCACCAGCTGGTTTATGAGCAGCACTCGACTCCTGTAAGATAGCACTGGGAGCAGTCCTGTCCAGCAGCCTAGGCGAGCCGAGACTTTGGCTTCCAGCTCCTGCCAGTTGGCCGGCCAGGATTCCTCAGCCGGGCTGAGAAAATGGCTTTTATGTGACTGACTGCTAATTCAATATAAGTGACTAACCACAGTCTGATTCAGTAGTGATTAGCAGGCAATGCGCCACTTAAAGCATAGAAATAACTCAGCAAGATAAGGCAGTTTCAGCCTGCCATTGTGTGCAGGTGCAATGGCTCAGTTAGTGATACAAGAGTGGCCTGAGTGTTGGAACATAAAGTTGCTTCCCAGGAAATATCATTGGACCAAGGAACTATCACATAAAGCAATATGGAGTATTGATTGGCAATTATCTGAATGTACGATTCCATCATGGACTGTACCCTTCCTTTCGAATAGTATTTTAAAAAGTCTTTGTTTTCAGCTTTGTGCACAGTTACACCAAGGAACACGGAAGTGTATAACCTCTGTGTTTCTGCACGCTCTGTACTGGGCCGTATGAAAAATAAAGAATACATTCTTAACAGCCAGATCAATTACGAGTGTTTATTGACTGATCGCCGAAGCGAGAGTCGTTCCCGGGGGTCCAGATAACCATATGGTGCCGTGACTCGGATTCGGTATGGACAGATTGCAGACAATAGTGTCAGGGCCTTCAGACCTCCACGATTGAGTGTAGAGAAATTGGCCGGCCAGACATGAGTAATTTCTCCATTTGGTTTTCCTCACATTCAAATGTGGTTGACTCGACCCCTCACTCTCTATCATCCAAGTGCAGCCTGAAAAGGTCTTAATAAGAATACATAACGAAATGAACAAAACGAAGTGGACTCTAGGGAGTTGTCCAAATATTTGGCACGCCAGACCAGAATCAACTGGTTCAAGATTATAGAGCTATCAATGCTATGGCAGTGGTCCCAAATCCAGCTGATATTCTGGTCTTGGTTCCATCAGGCGCTGAATGTTTCACTGTTGTCGACCTGCAACAATTTTTGTTTTTTCTCTCTGCTTCTTCATGAAGACAGTCAGCACCTATTTGTCCTTACTTTTATTGGCCAGCAGTTGATGTGGACTCGATTACCTCAGAGCTTCATACATTCTCCGACCCTTTTCTCTCTGGCCTTACAGAAACAATTGGGGTCTCTCACCCTCACAGGTGGGTCTGCACTGAGCCAGTATGGAGATGACCTCCTTGTTGCCAGTCTAGATGAAGAATTTGATCACTCCGATGTTGTCCTCTTCCTCATCTATCTGAAATGTCTGGACTATGTTGCTTCTCCCGAAAAAGTCTCAAATGTACAACGTCAGATATAGTTTTCAGGTTTCATGCTGTCAGCTGATTCACGCTCCCTTGAGCAGGTCTGTATTACTCCTATCGTCAAATTCCCGGTCCCAACAACGGTGAAACAGGTTCGTCCGTGGCTGGGTATGGTCAAATTATGCCGACAATGTTTCCCCAACGCTACCCTCCTCGTTCAGATATTGACCCCTTTATTTCCTGTGAAGCTACCTTCGAGTTCTCCTCAGAGGCATAGCAAGCCTTCGACAAACTAGCCTTGTTGCAAGCTTCAGCTTTGGGAAGACCCCTCTATGATAGACCTTTCCAAATTTACTGCACGATTCTGGATGACTGTGCTTCCTCAGTTCTCATTCAACTACATGGAGATTACCACTGCCCGGTTGCCTATTTCTCTACTAAACTTGACTCTGTTGCCTTATGATATTCCCGTTGTACTCAGATCTGTACCACTCTTTATCTTAGATTACAGTCCACAGAAACCCTTACACTTCAGCAGTGGTCTACCGTTCTCATGTGGTGATCGCCCAGTTGGAATAATTGCAAACTCAACATTAGATTGGGGCTCGCCAAAACTGCTATGAGATTTACCTCTTCAACAACCTCCGGCTGACCTTTACATATTGTACCACCATTAGTCCTGACGATTTCCTTGTACATACCCCATTACCCTTACCAACTTCAGATTATGACTGAATTCTCCTCATCAATGAGGACATCCAACTTCGTCCAGATCTTTCCCATGCCCCTATCTCAGACACTGGCATCGATATGCTCACTGATGGTAGTTCATCTACTGAACATACAGGCACTCGCTTCTCATGCACCGCAATAATTGATGACCGTGGCTTCATCATAGATTCAGCTTCTTTTGAGATTTCCTTTTCTGCTCAACAAGCTGAACCATTTAACCTGATCAGTGCCTGTATCTTTGGACAGACCTTCGTGTTAACATGTACACTGATTCCGGATAAACTTTCAGATTTGTGAATGTTTTTGCTCAATTCTGGAAAAATGCAAGGTTTTTGACTACTTTAGGTACTCGCATACCACTGTCCAATCCCCGTCGACATTGGTAACCGTGCTGTCGATGTGGCCGCAACAGCAGCCTCTCACGGCCATCTTATGATTATGCCTAACATGATGAGCCAGACTGAATGCTCGAGAGTGCATCACAGCTCCAGACAAGAAGGTTGTTGAGGAAGGTTTGTCTACTGAGTCAGTATGAGTGGACGTTAGGAACAGCAAGGGAACAGCCACCACATTGATGGTTTTCTACAGACCATCTAATAGCAGTAGAGAGATGAAGATCTCATAGGCGGGCAGATTCTGGAAAAATGCAAACTTAGCAGAGTTGTTGTCATGGGTGATTTCGACTTTCCCAATATCGAATGGAACCTACTAAGTGTAGATGGTTTGGATGGAGCCACCTTTGTTTGGTGTGTTCAGGAGGGTTGACTTATACAGTATGTCGATAGACCGACGAGGGGAGATGCCATTTTGGATTTGGTGCTCGGCAACGAGCCAGGACAGCTGTCACATCTCGCGGTGGGAGAGCACTTTGGTGACAGTGATCATTACTGCCTAAAATGGTACATCAGAAAGGGCACATCAGGCATGTGGAGACTATTTAAGGAGCAGTTATCGCGAGTGATGCACAACTTTGTTCCTCTGAGGCAGGTAAGAAGAGGTAAGATTAAAGAGCCTAGGACGATGAGAACAGAGGAAGATCTCGTCAAAAGGAAGCAGGCAGCTTACATAAGATGGAGGAAGCAAGATCTAGCACAGATTTAGAGGATTACAGGCTTGCTAGAAAGGAGCTCAAAAATGGACTGAGTCAGGAGGTGGCTCGAGAAAGGCTTGGAAAGAAGGATTAGGGAGAACCCAAAGGCGTTGTACTCATACGTGAGGAAAAAGAAAATGATCAGGGAGAAGTTAGGGCCGAAGAGGGATAGCGGAGGGAATTTGTGCGTGGTGTCTGAGTAGATAGAGGAAGCCCTAAATTAGTTTTTTGCTTCGGTTTTCACTAATGGAAGGGAGCTTGTTAAAAATGAAAACTTAGAGCAGCTAAATGCAGTCATCGACAGAGCAATTAATACTTCTACTGGTGATTTATTTCTGACATTTTGGTAGGAAGTACATCTGTTTCGTCAGACTTAGAAATGTTCAATCCAGCTACATGTTCAAGTACAACCTTGTTACTGATATGGATTGATTTTGCTCTAGAAGTCCGATATGCTCACTTGGTGTTATTGGGTGATTTTCTGGATCTTCCTCCATGAAGATAGATTCAAAAAAATTGGTTAGTTTCTTGGCCATTCTTCTCTCTCTCTCAAATTGCAGAATAAGTGCAACTTTATTTTGATCACTGCTTTCCGAAGTTTTCCTTCAGCTGAAGCTCCCTTATCTAACCTGCCTCATTAAATGCAGTATCATCTGTTCTCGAGGGGGTTCCACCACATTCTGTTCCAAAAAGCCATCTCATAGATATCCCCCTAATTCCTTTTCATGTGAACCATTGCCAATCTGATTTTCCCATTCCACCTGCATATTGAAATACCCTATGGTCACTGTACTCGGCCTGACCTATGCATCTTTTCTATCTCCTGGTGTATATTGTTCCCCAGCTCCTGACTACTCATTGGAGCCCTGTACAATACACCAACTGCGGCTGTCTTACCTTTGTGGTTCCTCAATTCTACCCACGCTGATTCTACACCATCTGACCTTACGCCCTTTCTTACTATTGATTTAATTTCATTTCGTATTAATAATACAAATCCACTCCCTCTATCTACCTATCTTTTCGATAGGATATTTGTCCTTAAATATCCTGATCCCCTTGCAGCCACTTCTCCGTAATGCCCATCACCTCATACCTGCTAATTGCAATCTGCGCCACAAGCTCACTTAACTTATTCCTTACGCTGCCTGCATTCAGTTACAACCCATTCAGTCCTGTATTAACTGTCCGGTTTCTCATTGTCATTTATTTGTGCAGTGTGCTTGAAGTTTGATGGTTAAACATTTCCAGATGCTTTATCCTATTTGTGTCTTGGCTGGAGATTTTAATAACCTCTCCTGAGTTCTGTACTCTTACCTCCTGTTTTAATTCCGATTTTCTAATTAAACCCTATAACTGAACCCCCACCCCGCACACACACACAGTCCAAATCAGTTTAGAGCTCTGTCTACAGCCCTGGTTAGGATTCACTCGGACTCTGGTTACAGCACGGTTCAGATGAAGTCTGTCCCATCGGAAAAGGTTCTTTCTTCCTCCGTAATACAATGTGTTTATTCCATACAAAATACAGGGCCAAAAATCTTTTCTGTACATACAAAACTATGAAAAGTACAAAGAAACAAGATTGTGAAAATACACTTACTATGTTTCCCTATATAAGTGAAATGTGTATTACAAAACCAAGGAAGTGATGCGCAAACTTTATCAATCATTATTTGACCTACAGCTGAGATCCTGATTCCTCTGTCAATACTCCCCCTCACTGAGATTCTCTCGCCCTGTTTCTCACACAGTGTCTAGGGGGCTACAAGTTGATGATGGCCCAGAATATTTAAATTAATCCACCTTCTCCCTGGAACTAATCTATTGATCTTTTGGATTCTGATTGGCTGTCAGCAACTCAGCTCTGTGATGTTCTTAGCAATAAATGATCTGGGATGACAGCCAGTATCAGCATGGTGGTCACAGGGTATGGCACCAGACAAAGGGCGTGCAGTCTCTGAGAGTTTCTAAATAATGTTTCCGTGTATTTCTCCTCATGCTGTCTCCTGATCTAACTTCACACTCATCTGACACCCCTTGCTCTCACTCATTCTGTCACGCTGGTTTCTCTCCACTCTGTTTATCTCACTTCCCTTGCTTTCTCTCTGTTTATTTTTCTCTCTCCCTCTCAGTCTATCTCCGATCATTCTCTTTATTTTCAAGTTGTCAAGTTGTAGAGCTCATGGACGCATGGTGGGCTGAATGGCCTCCTTCTGTGCTGCATTAATTCTGAATTTCTCTGACCCCAGTAAGCACTTTAGGTCCCTGGAGAGACAAGCTGGTCCAATGCAGGACACAGTGGACAATTAACCATTATCTAATCCAGTTTTCTGACGTACAGCTGCATCGAAATATCCGTTGAAACATACAGACTCCTAACATTAAAATCAGCAAACTTCAGACTGCCAAGTCCACTGTGTTCAGTACTTTCTGCCTACTTGCTGTTGGTCTTAGCTGTACTGGTATTAATATCCAACTCTTCCTCAGTCACTGTACCTTTGGACCTACTGCTGTGGTTTCCCACACACCTCCCGCCCGCCACCCACTGCCGCCACACACTAGTTTAAACCCTCCTAAGGGACAATAGCAAACCTCCCTGCCAGGAGATTGCTGCCAGCTCAGGACTGTCCTGTCCTTCTTGTGTAGGACCTGCCGACCCAGGAATCCCAATGGTCCACATACCGGAGATTGCTGCCAGTTCAACTCCATCCCGTCCTTCATCTAAATATCCTACCGACTCGGGAATCCCAGTGGTCCACATATCGGAGATAGCTGCCATTTCAGCTACATCCCGGCCTTGTGTAGATCCTGTCCACACGGAAATCACAATTATCCACATATTAGATATTGCTGCCAGTTCAGATCCATCCCGTCCTTCATGTTATATATTCTACCGATCCGCGAATCCCAATGATCCACATATCAGAGATTACTGCCAGTTCAGGCCCATCCCATCCTTTCTGTTTAGGTCCTACCGACCCGGGAATCCCAATAATCCACATATCAGAAGTTCTTTCTCCCCTGCCAACTGTTTGGTTTGGCCGTGTGTTTAACTGTGCTACCTTCCTATTCCTAACCTCACTCGCACGTGGCATATTGTAGTGTCTCCAAAGTTCAAATATACTTTCAACACAACTCCAGCAAGACCTTTTCTTTAAAGTGGATAGACTTGCGAATAAAAAAACTTAAGTGTGACCTCAGGAAAGTGGAGTCCACTGAATCAGTCCAATGACCAGAGGATCTAATATCTATCCCCACCACAAAACCTGTTTGAAAAGGTACACATATGGACAATATATTTGCAGATGGCCGAGGATAAACAAGAGACTAGAAAATGTCAGAACAGATGGATGTCATTCAGCTTGTTTACTCTGCTTTGCTATTCAATTGGACTTTAGTTATTCTGTTCATTTCAATGGCAGGATCTTTACCCAGTATCCCCAATGGGTCAGAAAGTGCCCAGTGTCGTTGTGTGCACAGTCCTGCGAAGGGAGTGTCCAGTGCCAGACAATGGGGTGTGGGGACTCCCGGGGTGGCACAAGGAAAGGTTGCGTGTACTGACGATGGACTGAGGGACTGAAAAGGATGGAATGGGTATCCAGGGGCACTGCACACACGGAAGTGGCCGGGCAAGATTCCTAAACACCCAGGGAACTCGCGGTGCACGGCTGCTTTTACAAAACCGTTTGCTGCATTTCTCCATCGACCCAAAGCAAAATACTGTGGTTGGTACAAATCCGAAGCAAACAAAGAGACATACTGTGGAGAGACGAAAGAGTTAATGTTCCCAATGCAGTCACGGGAAAAAAATTACGAAGTCCACATGACAGGATCCAGAGATTGGAATTGAACTCGAGTCCCGAGCACTTTGAATCAGCATTGCTGTGTCACTGTACAGCCCAATGATGGATAATTGGGGATAGTATAGTAAGAGACATAGCTACTGTTCTCTGTGACTGGGATTGAGAGTCCTGAAGGTTGTGTTGCCGACCTGGTGCTTGGGTTTGGAATATATCATCTGGGCTGCAAAAGAACTTGGAGTGGGTGGGGAATGGTCCAGTAGTCAGGGTCCGTGTCGGTACCAACAGCTGGACAAACAAATAACAGTACGAAGAGTAGGAAAACCACAGTGACTGAGGAGGAGTTGGATATTAATACCAGTAAGAAGGTAATACAGAACTAAACTATTATATCGAAATGCATGCAGCATACGGAATAAGGTAAATAAGCTTGTGGCTCATTCAGAAATTGGCAGATACGACATGGTGGGCATCACTGTGACATCGCTGCAAGAGGATCAGGATTGGGAGCTGAATATTCAAGGATATTCAAACTGTCGAAAAAATAAGCAGGTGGGCAGAGAGATAGAGTTGTTTAATTATTAAGAATGGAATTGAATCGGTAATCAATAATAAGAAATGAAGTAAGGTCAGATCGTATAGAATCTGTGTCGGTAGAATTGAGGAATCAAAAAGTTAAAAAAAGATCAGTTGGAGTTATGTACAGGGAGCTGGGGTGCAAGATTCGCCAAGTGCTAGAAAGTTCTGTAGGAAAGACAAAGTTACAGTGATCATGTGGGATTTCATTATGCAGGTGAACTGGGAATTTAGGTTGGTAGTGGTTCGCAAGGAAACTAATTTGTGGAATGTCTATGAGATGGCTTTTTGGAGCAGCTTGTACAGGCGAACTAGATGAGGGAGCTTAAAGTGAAGGAATTGTTCGGAGGCAGTGATCATAATGTGATTGAACTTACACTGCAATTTCAGATGGAGAAGGTAGAATCAGAGGTAATGGTATTACAGCTGAATAAAGGCAATCACAGAGACATGAGGGAGGAGCTGGGTAGAATTGAATGGGAGACGGGCCCAGCAGGAAAGACAGTGCAATATCAATGGCAGGAGATTTTTGGAGTAATTCAGGATATAGCATAGATTTATCCTGAGGGAAAAAAGGCATGGTACAGGGAGGATGAGGCAACCATAGCTGACGAGAGAAGTTAGGTATAGCATAAAAGCAAAAGAAAAAGGATATAATGTGGCAATGTGCAGTGGGAAATCTGAGGATTGGAAAGCTTCCCAAGATAAAACAGAGGGCAAACAAAATAAAATAAGGAGGGAGATTATTAAGTCTGAGGTAATATAAAGGAAGTCTGTAACAGTTTCTTTCGATATATAAAGTACAAAAGAGCGGCAAAAGTGAACATTGGACTGCTGGAAAATCATACTGGAGCGATAGTAGTAGGGAACGAGAAAATGGCCAAGGAACTGAAGAATTACTTTGCATCATCCTTAACGATGGAAGACACGAGTAATGCATTAAACATTCAAGACATTGAGAGGTCAGAGCTGCGTATGATGGCCACCACCATGGAGAACACGCTAGAAAAAAAAGTGAAGGTGGTTAAATAACCTTGACCAGATGGACTACATCCCAGTGTTATAAGGGAGATAGCTGAAGAGAGAAGGGAGGCGATCATGTTGATCTTTCAGGAATCACTACAGTAAGGAACAATCTCATAGCATTGGAAACCCACTAACATGACACCCCTCTTTAACAAGGAGGAAGGAAAAAGACAAAAAATCCACAATGAATAGCTTAACCTCGGTCGTGGGTAAGATCCTGGAATCCATTGTGAAGAATGAGATTTCTGAATACTTGGAAGTGTTTGGTAAAATAGGGCAAATGTCACTATGGTTTCATCAAGGGAAGGTCATACTTGATAAATCTGTTGGCATTCTTTGAAATGAGCAGGCTCGACCAAGCACAGCCAATGGATGTTATCCACCTGGACTTCAAGAAGGCCTTGGACAAGGTGTCACACAGGAGATGACTGAGTACGATAAGGGTCCGTGGTGTTAGAGGCAAGCTAGTGCCTTTGATAGAAACTTGGCTGTCTGGCAGAAAGCAGAGAGTGGGGATGATTGGCCCTTATCAGGATGGCAGCCAATGACAAATGGTGTTCCATAAGGCTCAATTTTGCAATCGTAACTTTTTAATCATTACGTTAACAATCTAGATTTGGGAATTGGGGGCACTCTGGCTAAGTTTGCAGACGATACAAAGATAGGTAAATGGACTGGTCATATTGTTGAGGCGGAAAGGCTGGAGAAGGATTTGGAACGGTAAAGATATCGGCAGATGCATTCCAATGTCGCAGAGTGTGAGATCTTGCACTTTGGCATGAAGAATAGAGGCATGCTCTATTTTGTAAATGGGGAGAAAATTCAAAAATTGAAGTGCAAAGGAACTTGAGACTTCTAGTGCAGGGTTCTTTCAAGGTAAGCTTGCAGGTTGAGGCAGGAGTTAGGAGTGCAATTGTATTCATTACTGATGGCAATTTTAACGAGAGGAATTGAATATAAAGCAGGTTGTATAAGGCTCTGATCAGACCACATTTGGAATAGTGTGCGTAGTTTTGAGCCCCATATCTCAGGAAGGATGTACTGACCCTTGGGTATGTTCACAAGATCTTCACGAAAATGGTCGTGGGAATGATAAGCTTATCGTTAGAGGCATGTTTGAGAACTCTGGGTCTATACTGGATAAAGTTTAGAAGGACGAGAGTGATTGTAACGGAAATATGCAGAATACTGAATGACGTGGACAGGGTGGATGTTGGTAAGTTGTATCCATTGGACAAGGACCCGAGCTCACAGCCTTAGATGAATGGGAACATTCTTTAGAACAGTGCTAAGGAGAAATGTCTTTAACCAGAGAATGGCGAATCTTTGAAATTTATTGCCACAGAAGGCTGTGGGGGCAGGTCATTGATTATATTTGAGACGGAGATAGATAAGATTTCGATTATCCAGGGGATCAAGGGTTACAAGGAGAAGGTCGGAGAATGGGATTGAGAAACCTATCAGATATGATTGAATGGTGGTGCAGATTTGATGTGCTAAATGGCCGACGTTCTGCTCTTATGTCTCATCGTCTTATGGTTTAAACCTCAAGGAGGCACCTAGTATCTCTGAGAAGATGGATTCATGTTCTTCGTGAAGGTCAGAAGCTGTTGGGAATAGTTAACTGTTTTAGAATAAAGGTGTTGTGGCTGCTGTCGGTGTGGTGGATAATATGACATTCAGTGCAGGATCACACACCAGTTGCACTGTATTAATGTGTGGAGAGTGTATTCAAAATCTGGACCTCTCTATCTCTGTCAATGTCCGTGGGGAGTGGGGGTTGGGGTGGGAGGGCGTAACGTCCTCAGAGGCACTTAAACTATCCAGAATCATGCATCCTAAATGAAACAGCAGACGTGGACGTTATCACCTTCTCATTGTCTGTTTAGAATATAAAGAGTGTGTGTCCATCCCATTCAGTGTTCAATACAATCACCCTGTATTCCCTCACAGCGCTACTGGTCAACCTTTACTCACTCTTCATGGTGCCATCATCCCAGAGATTAATCTGAGGGAACCCTTGTTCACTCTCTCTGTGGTAAGGAGCTCACACCTTATAAAGGAGAGAAAATCTGCCCACAAAGCCCCCAATACTGCCTCAACAACACTCTCAGGTTTGATCGCAATAATTCATTTCCGTCACTTACCTGGCTCCGTTTCTTTAGTGTGAAATAGGAAACTATTCATTTACGTGTCACTGATTTGGAATTTAAAACATCCTTACATATGTAGGTCAGCATCAATAAAGCCAGCACTGGAGGTGCCTATTCAGACGGACATCACTCTAGGGGAGAGACTCAATTACAAAGAATCCATCTAAAACAGTGAATGGCCACCTACCTGAATGGAAATGAACTGCTGGAATATGGTATACAGGCAGAGGAAGGGAGCTATCTTTCCTTTTGATCTGCCCTCGCGGGATGTGTGCAGACCTGATCAGGCCAGCATCTTATGCCAATCTTGAACTGGGTAGCTAGTGCAGCTTTTCCACAGGACAGAAAAGAGTAAAACACAGTACTGTGGGTTTGCAGTCACACAGAGACCTGACCAGGGAAGGATAACCCACTGCTTCCTCTCATGGGCATGAGGCAAGCTGATATCAACAGATTATTATTCTGTGGCTCTAGATTATGAAACAATGATGTGACCACCATACACTGTCTTCCCATCTTTCAGAGTCTGTGCAGAGAACAAATTAAACATCACAAGTGCAAATGTTTCGCAATGGACCCGTGGTAAGAGGGGACTTGAAACAGCTGTATGCGGAATTAGCCAAGGCACAAACGATGATTTATTCAGGAGTTGCACTGAGGCTGAGGAGGAGACTGGATATCACAATGGTGGTAATGGAAAGGATTGGTGACAGGGGAGGGTATGGAGGTGTAAACTGTGCAGGAGAAAATGAATCAAAGAGGTTGAGAACAGTCTGTTTCATCCTCGCATATGGTAAGCAGCTTGTATTGAGTGGTTTGCTCGTTATAATTTCTAAGGAATGGAATCTTTGATTGGAAATGAAAACGTTGACTTGCACCTTTCAAAAGTTTACATATCATGAAAACCAATTCAGTTCAGACTGTTTCACGAGGCAGTTCGAGTGATTTATCAGGAATGCCAACTATTGCAAGGATAGGATAGTAACCAGCTTGAATAACCATCAGTACATCCTCAATCCGCAATGCTAATGATATCCAAGGCTGGGAAAGCCAATAAAGACCCCAGGATAAATTCCTGTCCATTGTTGGAACATTCAAGTCTAATGTTCATAGATTCTGATCCAGTGTTGGAACACTCCAGTCTAATGCTATCAGTTTCTGATTTCTCCTCACCCTCTCTCTGAAGCTGCAGATCTCTGTTACTGGTATGGGTAATGCTCCCGCTCATATGATGGGATAAAACACTGAAAGCATTCCCTTATTGAAAGAAGAGAGAAAATCTATAAAGAACGCATAGGATCCATGGAAACTGATACAATCACAATCGCTGAATAAGCAGCTCAGTTAATCCCTTTCAATTCAATACTATTTTATTAAATTTAAAATAACTTTGAACATTCATGCATTCTGGGTGTGATATGTGAGTGTGACTGAAGGAAGGAATGTTCAAGATGAAAGATTGATTGTGTGTAATGATTCAGTCTGCCTTGGATATGGAAATGTTGCATGAAGTTTAACATAACATAAATATGCTTCTCTGCTCATACATGGAGAAACAAATCCTGTAACTACAGATAAGTCATTGCAATATCAGTAAAACATTGAGAGAACATCTTTTATCCATGATCTGATGGCAAAATGTGCCTGGGACAATGTGGTTCTATGACAAACAAACGGCATGGATATGTTGTACGTGGCAAACACAATTCAGATTGTTATTCCAGGATCAATGAGGGCCGTTGTGAGTCATATTGTTGATGTTATCGATGCTAAGGAACTGTGATGAAGTATCATTTACAGGACTTCAATTACATTGTGATTATGACATGGGGAAAAGAGAGAAGATGGAGAGGATTCGGGGACATGGCTGTTCAGTCTGGGCGGAGGGGCAGTGATGTTCCCCAATCACGAGCATTGGAACGTTACTCTTTATAACTCACATGAAGAACAAATTCAAAGGTTCATCTACATTTAGGAATTAGCAGAGGCAATATTAATGAAAAACATTCATGCAATGCAAAATACAGGGAAAATGATTTTCTGTGCAGGCCGAAATATGCAAACTACAAAGAGGTAAAGTTGTTAAAATGCACTCCTGATATGGAGCTATATAAATTGAAACGTGGATTACAAAACTATGGAAGTGGTGTGTAATATTTAACAGTCATTATTTGATCCACGGTGTAATAGAAAAGTAACAAAAATAACATTTTCTGTGAAACCTGAAAGAGAACGCTATGCTAATTCTAACACTTTTCTGAACGTTGCGAACACTTTGCTGAATTCTGCAGTCGAGGAGACAGCTTGTCGTTGCTAAATTTTGTATGCATTCACCCGGGCCTGGCAAGAAGTCAAATTCAGCAGAAAAGCTAAGGAAAACATAAAGAGTAATATGTCCTCGGTAAGGGAGTGAGAAAATAACTACTCGAATGTTTCCCAGCCCTTGCCCTTGAGCATGTGATAAGAAGAGCATAAAAGGAATATGTTAATTATGTTCAGGGCTCTTACACAAGGTGTGTTTTCCAAGTCTATTGGCTCCCTGCAGTAGTTAAAAATAAAGCTTTGTTTTTGCTCTTGCTCATATCTGAGTCCAGTCAGTTTAATTTCCACGACAGTCAGTGATCCACCTGACTGAGATTCTCTGGATCAGTCTCTCACACAGTGGGGCGTGTTATCATTTCCTGCTGTTCTTGGCAGAGTCTATTTTTTTAAAATCCACCTTCTCCATGGTACGAATCCAATGGCCAAATAGATTTTGTTAGCTATCAGTAATATAGATCTGTGACATTATTGGAAATATGTGATCTGGGATGACAACCAGCATCAGCACACTACTCAGTGTATGACACGAAGACAAAGTGTTTGCAGTCCAGAGGAATTTCTCAATAAAACTTCTAACTTCTGTCTGTCCATATCTATCCACCTTCATGCTGTCTTCTGATCTATTTTACCTCACCCTCATCTAACACTTTTTCATCTCCCACTCAGTTAGTCGCTCCTCTTTCTATTCTCTCTCAGTTTATCTCTCTTCAATTTCTTTCTCTCTGCTTATTTCTCTCTCACACAAGCTATCTCCACACACTCTCTCTATCTCCAGTTGTGCAGTTGGAGAACTTGTGACCCCACGATGGGCTGACTGACCTCCATTTTTCCTATAATAATTCAGCGGTTCTCTGACCCATAATAAATACTTTCGGTGCCTGGACAGACACGCTGGTCTGGTAACAGGTACAGTGCACAATTACCGATTATCTCTTCCTGCTCTTGGATCTGAGGCTGACTTGAAATGTCTGTTCAAACAAGACAGACTGAATGAAATTCGAGCAGTCGGGATGACTTTCATCACCGTGTATTTCAATCAGGATTTAATGAAGGATGAGGTTCCACAATAACATAACAATGATAGAAAAACAGGAGAACACAATAAATAACAGTTTAGTACGACATGCGGTTCCAAGTAGGCCTCATGGTCTTACCGCGAGATTATCAACCCAGAAAATCAGCTCCTGTTCTGTGAACCGAGGTTCGAATCCCGCCACTGCAGATGGTGGCAATTCAATTCAATAATTTTAAAATATCCCTCGAATTAAGAATCTACCTATGAGAATGAAATTGTTGCCGATTGTCAGAAAATTCCACCTGTTTCACTGATATCCTTCAATGAACGAATCTTCTATTCCTCACCTGGTCTGGCCGACCGATGACTCCAGACCCAAAGCAATGTGATTGACTCTCAATCGCCCCCTGAAATGGTTTAGCAAGTCAGTCAGATGTGCTACAAAATCTCAAAGAAATGAAACCGGATGTATTGACCTGTGAACATTTGAAACATAATTGTCGAACCTGCAAAGTCCTCCATACTAACAAATGAGGGCTCGTGCCACAATTGGGACAACTGTTTAACAGACGACTCGAGCAACAGCCTGACATAGGCATACCTACGGAATGGTACCTGACAGATACAACCCAGGCAGCACAATCACCATCCCTGGATATGTCCTGTCCCAAAGGCAGGACTGATCCAGCACAGGAGGCAGCTCAGTGCGACAGAGTCGGGCGGTAGATGCTCTGGGAGTCCCTGTAACCTGTAACCTCATAGGCTCAGTATATCCCCCACTCAACCATTACCATCAAGCAAGAGGATTAACCCTGGTTCAATCGAGAGCACAGGAGGGCAAGCCAGGAGCAGAACCAGGCAGACATAAACATAAAATGTTAATCTGCTGAAGCTTCCAAACATAACTACTTACATGCCAAACAGCATAAAAAGCCAGGAACAGACAGAGCTTAGCGATCCCAGGACCATCACATCGGATCGAAATTCTGCAGTCCAGCCAAACTGATCGTGGATGGTGGTGGACGATTAAACAACTCACTGGAGTAGGAGGCTCCACAAATATCCCCAACCTCAACGATGGAGGAGCTCAGCACATCAGTGCAAAAGATGAGGCCGAAGCTTTCACAGAATTGTTCAGTCAGAAGTTTCGAGTGGATGATCCACTTCAGTCTCCTCCAGTGGTCCCCATCGTTACAGATAGCAGTCTTCAGCTAATTCAATTAACTGATATCAAGAAACGATGAAAGGCACGGATATAGCAAAGGCTATGGGCCCTGATAACCTGCTGACAATAGTCCTGAAGTTTGTGCTCCAGAATGTCCCGCTCCCCTAGCCAAGCTGTTGCAGTCCAATTACAAACCGACAATGGAGCAAAACTGCCCGAGTGT
Source organism: Chiloscyllium plagiosum (assembly GCF_037043375.1). NCBI lineage: Eukaryota > Metazoa > Chordata > Chondrichthyes > Orectolobiformes > Hemiscylliidae > Chiloscyllium > Chiloscyllium plagiosum. The sequence goes on from NW_028270183.1 coordinate 81,024,947, forward strand.
GTTCTGTAAATAAAAAGCAGGACAAAGTCAACCCAGCCAAATACCACGTCATCAGTCTACTCCCCATTATAAGTAAAGTGATGGAAGGGTACATCAACAGTGCTATCAAGCAGCATCTGCTCAGTGATGCCCAGTTTGGGTTCCACCAGGGCCACTCAGCTCCTGACCCCATCACAACCTTGGTTCAAACATAGAAAAAGGAGCTAAATGCCAGCCCGTACCCTCAAGGCTACATTCTTTCAAATGTGGCATCACGGAACCCGAGCAAAAATGGTATTGCGGGCAAATACTCCATTATTGGTGTCATTCGTGACAGATAAGAAGATGGTCATTGCTGTTGGAAGTCAGTCATCTCAGCTCCAGAACATTTCAGCAGTAGTCCCTCTGGGCGGCACGGTGGCCCAATGGTTAGCAATGCTGCCTCACAGCGCCGGAGACCCGGGTTCAATTCCCGCCTCAGGCGACTGACTGTGTGGAGTTTGCACGTTCTCCCCGTGTCTGCGTGAGTTTCCTCCGGGTGCTCCGGTTTCCTCCCACAGTCAAAAGATGTGCAGGTCAGGTGAATTGGCCATACTAAATGGCCCGTAGTGTTAGGTAAGGGGTAAAGAGGTATAGGTGGGTTGCGCTTCGGCGAGGCGGTGTGGACTTGTAGGGCTGAAGGGCCTGTTTCCACACTGTAATCTAATGTAATGAGGATAATGTAGATGTTCGTTTACTCGCTGAGCTGGAAGGTTCATTATCAGATGTTCCATCACCATACCAGGTAACATCTTCAGTGACTCTTCAGATGAAGCTAGATCCAAGCATCTTCATCAATGACCTTCATTCCATCATAAGGTCAGACGTGGGGATATTCGACAATGACTGCACAATGTGCAGCACCATTCGCAAATGCTCAGTTACGGAAGCAGTACATGTCAAACTGCAACAAGATCTGGACGCTCTCCAGGCTTGGGCTGAGAAGTAGCAAGTGGCATTCACACTACACAGATGCCAGACAATGACCATCACCAATAAGAAACAATATTACAACTTGGTATTCAGCAGCATTATCATCACTATAATTCCCCACTATCAATATCTTGGGGGTTACCATTGACCAGAAACTCAACTGGACTCGCCGCGTAAATATAAGAGCAGATCAGAGGCTAGAAATACTGTGCAAGTAACTCACCTCCTGATTTCCCAAAGTCTGTCGATCATCTACAAGACAGAAGTCAGGAATGAGATGGAATTCTCCCACTTGCCTGAATGAGTGCCTCCCCAACAACACCAAGAAGGTTGATACCATCCAGGACAAAATAGCCCATTTGATGGGGATCACATCTACAAGCATTCATTCTCTCCACCACCACCGCTCAATAGTGGAAGTATGTACTATCTACTAGATACACTGCAGAAATTCCCCAAAGATCCTCAGACAGCACCTTCCCATCCCACGAACACTTCCGTCTAGAATGACAAGGGCAGCAGGCTTATGGGAATACCACCACCTACATATTCCCTTCCAAAACAGTCATCATCCTGATGTGTAAATATATCGCCGTTCCTTCACTGTTGCTGGGAAAAAAAACCCTGGAATTCCCTCCTTAATAGCATTGCGGGCCAACACACAGCAGGTGGACTGCAGCTGTTCAAGAAGGCAGCTCAGCACCACTTTCTCAAGGGGGCAACGAGGGACGGACAAGAAATGGTGGGCCCATCCAGCGATGTCCACATTCAAAAGATTTTTAAAAAATAGTTCCATGTTGAGCATCTCAATGGGACAGGTTATCTGATTAGAACATGAACAGGAAAGCAGTGTTTCTTACACAGAATATTGTAAACATTTCTGTTATTAGAAGGGGGTTCAGTGTTCGATGAATTATTGTTGTTGTGTGCTGTGATAAATTGCATCTGTTTTGTTAAATTCAACAACACTGGCATAACAGGATCGATCGTTCGAAAATGCAGACTGAAAATGACAATCATTGGAGAGACAATGTACTCCCGCCAGATGAGACTTACAGCTAGCTGTTTATATTCAACGTTTAATGGACTACTGTCCGACACTGAATCCTCCCACCATCCATATTACAGGGGTTACCATTGAACAGAACGTGAAGTAAAATCAACATACAAATGCAAGGGTTATAAGAGCAGGTCAGAGATTTGCAATTCTGCACAGAACAATAGACCCTATTTCTTAAAGGGCATGAGATGTAGCAATAGATTTAGGCCATTCAGCCCATTCCATCACTCTGAAACTACCATTTTTTCATTGTCTCTATGACTAGTGGAAATATCTTCTACACACTGACTGTATCAATCTTTGCAGTAATCAATCGTTTCTATCAGGTACCTCGCCTCCCATTTTTCTAAATTCTATCGAGTACACACACTGCCGTGCATATGACAAGCCACCATCCCCAGGATGGATCACTTCCAACACCAGCAGAGTTTTCCCCAGAGATAGTGACCCAAACAACTCCCAATATTCCAAATGCCGTTTGAATATAGCCCATTACATTCTCAGCAGAATGTCTTCTCTCTTGTATTCTAGATCCCTTGAAATTAATGCTAACATTACATTTGCTTTCCTAACTGCCAACTGAACCTGCACATTAACCATAAGTGAGGACGAGTACTTCATAATCCTTTTGTGCTCCAGATTCAATGAATCCTATTAGAACATAGTGTCTGCCTCTATTCCTCCTACCAAAGTGCATAATATCACATGATCCCATATTGTGTTCCATCAGCTACGTGTTTGCCCACAGTCCTAAACTGTTCAAGCTTTTCTGCAGCCTCCCCACTTCATGAATATCACCTGCCAATCCAACCATCTCTGTATCATCTCTAAACTTAGCAAAACTGCGCTCAGGTCCTTTGTTCAGGTGGCTCATGTATAAGGCACTTCCTGACTCCCTAAGGACTGTCCACCATTGAAAAGGCACAACGCTCTAGGTGCTTGACTCCATTCAGGTTAAAGCAGTGGCTTGATTGGAATTATATCTGCAAAATCTTCACTCGTTGCACCAGTGACACCCAGTAAGAGCACATCCTGCCCCCGTTTTGTTGTGAATTTACCCTGTTAATGTGACACAGAAGTTGATGGTGCATAATCCTAACCTAATGATGTCACTCTGTCTCAACACTAACCTTGGGTTGCTCACAACAACCAATGTCACTGTGTGTTGTTGATGATGGAGAGAGATGGGGGAGAGAATGTCTATGATGAATGGCTGTGTGACTGCTAGAGTGAAACCTGCCCCGACAGCCTCGGATGTACCTGTGCCCGTGTCAACGCTGCAGGCATGATCAGTCTTCCTGCAGGTCAAGTCAAGTCAAGGAAACCGACGGGCCTGGAGATTGTTCCAGGCTGAGCAGTCAAATCCTGTGAGGACCAACTGGCAGAGGTGTTCACAAACAACTTCAGACTCTCCCTCCAACAAATCGAAGTCCCAACCTGCTTCAAGAAGACCACTATGATTCTTGTAAGTGAGAATGCATATGCGATGTTTCTTAATGATACCGCCCAGTGGCTCTGACCTCAATAAACATGAAGTGTTTTGAGACGCTGGTTATGGCCCACACCATCTTCAGTCTCCCCGCCTGACCTGCTGCCCTATGGTGTGCTGACTGATGTAATGGGTCCACAATGGATGCCATATACCGAGCCCTGCTCTCGTACCTGGAACATCTAGACAACAAGGACGCCTACACCAGACTCTGTTCATTGACTACAGCTCCACCGTCAACATCATTATCCCCTCCCGACTTATCTCAATACTCCGAGACATTGATCACGGCTCCACCCTCTGCAACTGGATCCCCAGGTTCCTGACACACAGACCACAATCTGTGAAGATTGGTATCTGCACCTTCTCCACAATAAAACTCAGCATTAGAACGCCAGTGTTCTCAGCCCCCTATTGTACTCTCCTTGCACCCACACCAGTGTCCTCAACCCCCTACCGTATTCCCTGTACACACACGGCTGTGCCCTCAGCCCCCTACTGTACTCCATGTACACCCATGGCTGTGCCCTCAGCCCCCTACTGTACTCCTTGTACACGGCATAAGCCCGAAACGTCGATTCTCCTTCTCCTTTATGACTGCCTGACCTGCTGCGCTTTTCCAGCAACACATTTTAAGCTCTGATTCCTAAGCCCCGTACAGTACTCCCTGCATACCCACGACTCTGTCCTCTGGCCCCTACTGTACTCCCTGTACACCCAAGCCTGTACCGTCAGGCCCCTGTTGTACTCCCTGTACTCCTATGGCTGTGTCCTCATCCCCCTGCTGTACTCCCTGTACACCACGTCAGTGTCCTCAGCCCCCTGCTGTACTCCCTGGATACTCACAGCTGTGCCTTCAGCCCCCTGCTGTACTCCCTGTTCATCCATGTCTGGGTCCTCAGCCATTACTGTACTCCCCGTATACACACAGCTGTGTCCTCAGCCCCTAGTGTACTCTCTGTATGCACACGGCTATGTCCTCGCCCCCCAGTGTACTCCCTGTCCACACACATGCTGTGTCCTCAGCCCCTACTGCACTCCCATGACTGTGCCCTCAGCTCCATACTGTACTCCCTTTACACTCCCTGCGTTTACAGGGAGTACAGTAGGGGGTTGAGGACCTGTGTCCTCAACCCCCTACTGTACTCCCTGTAAACGCACAGTTGTGCCCTCATCCCCCTACTGTACTCCATGTGCACCCACAGTTATGTCCTCAGCCGCCTACCATACTCCCTGTGCACCCATGGCTATGTCCTCAGCCCCCTGCTGTACTACCTGTACACACGCGGCTGTGTTGCCAAATTTCAAACAACGCCAGCTACAGGTTCGCTGATGACATCACCAAATCAGGATTGATATCAGACAACGATGAGTCAGAATATAGAAAGTAGATCGAGGGCTTGGTAGCATGGTATAATGATAATAACCTCTTTCTCAAATTCGGCAATAGTAAGGAACTGATCATTAACGTCAGAATGAAAGGAGGGAAACACGCCCTCATCTAAATCACCTGTTGAGGGAGTGAAGAGCATTAGGTTCCCCGGAGTGACGATAACTGACAGCCTACCCTGCACTTCTCACGTAACTGTGACAGTTAAGAAGGCTCAACAATGACTCTCCTTCGTCAGACTGCTCAGGAAATTCAGCATGTACGACTTCTACAGATGCACCATTGTGAGCGTACTGTCCGGGTGTATCTGTAGAAATAGCAAGGCAACTGCTCCGCCCAGGACCATTAGAAACTACAGAAGATTGTGTTCACAGCCCAGACTATGACGGACTCCAATCTCCTAACCATTGACTGTATTTACACAGCTCATTGCCGCAGAAAGGCTGCCAAAGTCTATCCCAGATTCGTGAGGGAAGGGAGAGAGGAAATAGCTAGGGCCTTAATCGATATCTTTGTAGCATCCTTGAACACAACTGAGGTCCTCGAAGACTGGAAAATTGCGAATGCGCCTCTTTAAGAAGGGTAGCATGAATAATCCAGTTAATTATAGACCGGTCAGCCTGTCATCAGGTGTACGGAAGCTGCTAAAGAAGATTCTGATGGATAGGATATATTCTCAATTGGATGAAATGGTCTTATCAGTGAAAGGCAACATGGTTTTGTGCAGGGAAGGTTATGTCGTACCAACTTAATAGAACTCTTTGAGAAAGGGACATAGTTAATTGATAAGGGAGGGGCTATAGCTGTCATGTGCATGGACTTCAGAAAGGCGTTTGATAAGTTTTTCTATGGTCGCGTTATGGAGAAGGTGAAGTCACGTGGTGTCCAGGGGACAAGGATAAAGAAAGGCTAGGAAACAGGAGCCTGAGCGTAGTAGAGGAAGAGAGTTACTGAAAATGGAGAACTGTGACCAGTGGTGTTCCATGTAAGATGTTTCCGGAAAGATACGTGAATGGGGAGGGAACAAAGGGGTACAGACCCTTGGAAAATAGGCGATGGTAATAGATAGAGAATTTGGATTGGCGCAGGCTTGGGCCGTGGGTGTTCAAGGAGTACAGTAGGGGGCTGAGGGCATAGCCTTGTGTGTACAGGGAACACAGTAGGGGGCTGAGGACACTGGTATGGGTGCAAGGAGAGTACAATAGGGGGCTGAGAACACTGGAGTTCTAGTGTTGAGTTTTATTGTGGAGAAGGTGCAGATACCAATCTTCACAGATTATGATCTGTGTATCAGAAACCTGGGGATCCAGTTGCAGAGGGTGGAACCGTGATCAATGTCCCAGAGTATTGAGATAAGTCTGGAGGGGATAATGATGTTGAAGGTGGAGCTGTAGTCAATGAGCAGAGTCTGGTATATGCGTCCTTGTTGTCCAGATGTTCCAGTTCCTGTACTGGAATATTCTTTGTTCTAACATGACCAAAGACCCATCACATGCCTGTAAAGATCTCCTACAACCTCTTCCATCAGGATAAAAGATACAGAAGCTTGAAAAAACGGAGCAGCAAGTTCAGGAACAGCTTCTTCCTGGCTGTTATTAGACTGATGAATTGACTGTCTTACCTCAGATAATGCTGATCTTGTTCATGATGATCTCGCCTAGGGCACGCCCTGTGCAGCGTAACCTACATTCTTCTCAGACATGTTTTACAGCCATCGTTCTGTACATCCTTGCTTACTATGATCTGCCTGGACATTTTGGTACGGGTCAAAATAAATCCTCACCTCCCTCCTCCCAGCTCCCTCCAGTGCTCACGCCCAGGTCTCTCTGGTCCTCATCCCCAGCTCCTCCAATTCCCCACCCCCAGCTCCCCGTGACTCCATCCCCAGCTCCCCGTGGCCTTTGTTTCACACTGTTTCTCTCACGCTGTCTGTTTCCCTGTGTTTTCCTTTTCCCTGTCTGCTGTTTCTTTCCCTGAACCTATTATCTTCCCTTCTCCATGCGCACGTGACTGTTAGTTTCCTTGTTATGTTTCCTTTCTCTATTTGATGACTGTCCATCTGTTTCCCTCGCCGCATTCTCTCTCTCCTTCCCTTCGTGTCTGTCTCGTTCTCCCTTGTGATGGTGATGGCTTCTCTATTCGTTTGAAGTACGTGATGGATCATTGGTTCGATGTTGGCAATACAATTAGTTCAACTGTTTTTTGGTACCGTGGACATAATTTAAAATTATCAGTTAAATTTCAAATGTTGTCAAAACAGCAACTAGAACGTGGGTATCCATTTAACAGCCAATGGTTACATCTAACTATTTTGGAACCGCCCGTCTCTCAGTGCTCTCTATACTGGCAAATCAAAGCATTCTATTCACGTGCAAAATGGCCTGAGATGGACCATAAGAAACTACAGACTGTTTTGTGCACAGCCCAGACCATCAAAGAAGATAGCCTTCCATCCATTATACTTGTCATTGTCTCAGAAAGGCTGACAATATCAAAGACCTCTCCCAAACCGGTAATGATCTCCTGCAACCTCTTCCAACAGGGAGGATACACAGAAGCTTGAAAACATGGACCAGCATGGTCAGGAACACTTCCTTCCCTACTATTATTAGACTGACGAATTGACATCTCTAACTTTTCAAATAATATTAATCTTGCTAATGTCGATCTTGCTTTGCCCACCTCCTGTGAAGCTGTAACCATGTATGCCTCACTCTGTGTAAGTAACCCACGATCTCTGTTTTCTTGTTTACTATCATGTGCCTGCACTCCTCGCAAAACAAACCTTTCCATTGTATATTTGACTAAAATAAATCAAATCAAATCAGATCAATCACGTGGACTGCAGTGGCTCAAGGTCTTCTCAAGGGCAACTGTGAAAATGAACTAATGTTGGCCCAGTCAGAGACACCCATATCCCATTAACAAATATAAGAAGATGACCACACTCAGGGAAGACAGACAGGGGTAATCAAATCGCTTTAAACATGATCTTAGATATATACAGGTTCCCCTCGCTATCTGGAAGTAGAGTGTTCCTACGAAACCGTTCACGAGCTGATATGGTGTAACGTGCAGTAGCACTAATTTATATGGGAAAAATTTCGCCTTTCTTCGTAAAAGTGAAAATCCTCTTCGGATTCCTTTTGGTCGCGAAACAAGGTCCTAATATAATTCATTCGGAAAGGGAAGTGGCAAAAAGCGAACTTTGAAAAGTGGGGAATACCTGTATTTACATGATTTGATGATGAATTTATGTAAAGCTACGTTATCTAACTTTTTAGATGAGAATCAATCTAAACGTTATGGCATAGACAGAGAACACAGGGGGCAACACCTTCAAAATATTGTCTAGCTATCACCATTGTTAACAGCTAACCCGAGAATGCAACTTACAAAAAAGGGTTTGTGATTTACACATGAATGAAGTGAAACTATCACTGTATTCTAACAGATAAATGGCTTAACAATCATTTTTTCAATGCATAATTTCAGTTACATCACACTGTAAATTTTTGTTATAAATTCTGTGTTACGGTCGATCCCTCCACTATCACCTGATGAAGGAGCGTCGTTCGGAAAGCTAGTGTGCTTCCAATTAAACCGGTTGGACTATAACCTGGTGTTGTGTGATTTTTAACATTGTATTTACATGGGCATGATATTCAGGAAGGTGGGAATGGAGAAAAATAAATGAGGTGAATCTCACATTTTATTTCCAGCTCACCTGATCATCATTCTCTTTGTTTGCTCTTTTTCTTCTATATCTCTCTTTCTCTATTGATTCCTCCTTCCCTTCAAAGCAGACTTCCCTGTAACCGGTATTAATCACACTCCTTTCCAGCTGCTTTCTGTTCAGGAAAGTTCCCCGCACTTTCTGTTCGTTTATTTGCATTTCATTGGATAATTTGAGATTTACAGCATCATCCTTTATTTGATTTCACCTTCAATTTTATTATTTCGTGGGATGTTGGCATCTCTAGCATGGGCAGCATTTGGTGACCATCACTAATTGCCCTGACTCTTAGGCCATTCCACAAAGCCAATATAAAGTTAAACACATTGTCATGGGCCTGAAGACTCACTTAACCCAGATCGGGTAATAAAACTAGTTTTCTTTACAGAAGGTGATCAGTGAAGCAGGAAGGTTTTCAGACGAGTGTTGCTTTTATGGTTTTTTTGTGAAATTCACTTTCATTCCAATTCTTATCACTTTAATTTAAGTCCTGTCATCAGCTGTGGTGGAATTGAAACATATCACTTGAAACAATATCTTTCGTTTAATAAGCTTTGCTTCTGAATTACATCCAGCGACATTCCTACATTCATATATTGTCCTAACCATGAGATAACGTCCGAGACAAGAACAATTTTATGATTAAAATATTTGTAATCGGAAATGTGGTCAGAAGAGAGCTTGAAACATTCAGTCTGAATTTTACCAACGTGTGGGCAATGGTTTGTTCAGCAACAATACTGACACAGAGATTAAGATTGGGGATATTAGGAGATGGTAGTGGACAGGTTTGATGACAGAGAGAACAGGAGACATAAATCAGTTCATGGCAAAAAGGGATCTCGAGCTTTAGCACAGTTTTGTTTGCAGATGTTTGTGAGGGAATGGTATGCAATTCTTGGATAATGAATGGAGACTGCAATTGAAACTGAAGACAATAGAGTCTTTCTCTGACAAATATAGATAACAGAAATTTCAAACTTGCTTATGGGATTAATGAATAGACAGAGGTAGAGGACACCAACGATAGCGATAATAGGTTAGTAGCACACCCTCCACCCCGCCCATAATAATCATCAGCACCGTGGATATCCGATATTGTAGAAATTCTCAATAGGGGGAAATCTTCAAAAGACTCAAGAAAAACCTCCTCTCCATTGTTGTGATGTTCCAGTCCGCTATTCTCAGATTCAGATCTGTCCTCTCTCTGTCTACGAGCTGTTGATCTCTGTTAGTTTGGAGCTGATGCATCTGCTACTACAGTGGGATAGCGACTGAATGAAGCCCCTCACCAATAGGAGAGGGAAACCACCCCCGTGACACAGTTACATTTCATGAAGACTGACATCAATCGCAGTCACTGACCAAACAATCCCAGTTTTCAATCCAGCACATTCAGTTCACAATATAACTGAACTGGACTACATGTTGGCATTGCTGGCTATTGATCAAATATCCCATCATCAATTGATCTAGTGACGTCAGTTGTGGGGGAGAATGATTCTGCTCTGTTGTCTGTTTACTATGCTGTAACCATCTCACCCCAAATCCCTCCACCCCCAAAAGAAACACAACCAGGATGTTGTTTCTGTGCGGATCTCTCCTCCAAGGGAACAAACGCCAACCAACAGACTGTCACTGGACACAGTCGCCCTGAACATCGACAGGAAGTGTGGACTTCTCTGAATGTTCCTCTCACTGCTCTAATAAGGCAACTTTGGAACTTCCATAGAGAATATGTTTCGGTAAATTGTTTAAACAAACTTCTAAATGCAGTTTTATTTGCTGTAATCCGTATTTTCTACGCATTTTGACCTCAGACCAAAACCAAAAGTGATAATTACAATGAACTTATTCATTTAGATTTATGAATTAATAATAAGTCATGTTCGAATGAACATGACTTATTATTAATTCATAAATGAATGAACATGACTGGCTGGGAGATATGGCGGAATGGGGGCAGCAGCTGCGGAGACTGCATGGGGTGTACAATGATAGTACCCAGTCATCATCACTCTTTCTGACAGACAGAAGTAAATCTAATGCACAACAAAGAAACAGCCAACATTTGCGAGATGCAATACTGAATGACAATGTGAACTAAACAGGATAATTTTAAACGTGATAAAATGAACTGTATTTTATATACACACCATTTAATCATTGGGAATACAGATTGAGTAGGATCACCCCACCAGAAACATTAATTTTGATCTCTCTTCACAGATACTGCCAGACCTGCTGAGCTTGCCTTCTTAGTTCTGTTTGTTTTTTGTTTGAGTTTGATCATATTGTTCATATCTGACAGCATACTTAAAATTAAAAGCAGACACTACTAACACAATGTGGAGGGCTATGGGGACAGTACAGGAGAGTAACAGTAGAGATATAGTCATTCCAAGCTGGAAGAGACAATGGGCTGAGTTTCCCTCACTTTTGCTGTAAATAATTCTGTGATATGTCATCAAAGCCTTTGGAGAGGGGGTAGATAAGGCAGTTCAACGAAGGACACAGAGTGCTCCACCATCAATAATCTATTCCTATTATCTCATGAAATTTCAGCTGCCTCTAAAATGTCTTTTCAAACAAAGTGGAGTTCCTGCGATTTACAGGATAATCAGAAAAATATTCCTTTTTCCTTTGAATCTTAAAGAAGAAACAGATTTCGGTCGTAACACAGGTTTCACAGACACACCAACGATAATAGGAACAGGAAAGGACTACATTGTTCACATATAACCAAATTCAGCATATAGCCCTGTCAAGAAACATGAAATTATACGGAAACATGAAATACAAACAGAAATTGATGGCAGAAGCGCATCAAATGAGGAAGTATCTGCAGAGAGAAACAGAGTTAACATATGGAATATGATGTGACACTGTTCTGTAAAAGTCATCTTGAAATCAAAGGTAATTCTGTGTATCTTTGCTCAGAGAGTGCCAGACCTGCTGAGTTTCCCTCTATCGATTACTTTTTCTTTCTGAACTGTGACAAATTGACTGATCTGAACGATATAAGCAAAGCTGCTATCTCAGTTGAATCTCGAGTATTTTTTATGGACATTAAATGAGAAATTACAAAGTTCCTATGTTTGACAGAGCTCTAACTATCCATGATGTATTGCGATGTGATACAAAAACATTGTGAGACATTGTTGAAACAAAAACCGAAGTTGCTGCAAAAGATCTCCAGCATCTGTGCAGAGAAATCAGAATTAACGTTTCTAGTTCAGTGGCCCTTCCTCAGAACGGATGGTAGTCCTGAAAATTTTGATTAGGATACAGAAGAGGCTGAATAGCAGCGAACAATAGGGGGCGAGTAATGGAACGCTACGTGAGGACTAGGCCTGGTGTATGGGTAGGGGGCATTGAAGAGTTTAGTCCCTAAAATTATTGAACATTATTTTGAGTCAGAATGGCTGCTGGGTCCGTCCGTGGAAAATGAGGTGTTGTCCTTCCAGCTTGCGTTGAAATGTCCTGGAACACTGCAGCAAGCCTGCCACAGAGATATTGGGCAGGGAACAGGATGGGGTATTAAACTGGCAGGCAACTGGAAAATCAGGGTCTTTTGCATAGTTACAGCTTGGATATTCTGTGAACTGGTCACCCAGGCTACTTTTAGTTTCCCCAATGTAGAGCAGACCACAATGTGAACAGCAAATGTAGTAGACCGGATTGTGGGAAATGTTGGTAGGATGCTGCTTCATCTGGAAGTTATGTTTGGGCCCTTGAATAGCGAGGAGGGAGGATGCAAATGGGTAAGTGTTACACCTCCGGCAAGGGAAAGTGAAGTTGACCTGTGGTGGGTGGGGGGAGGCGGGGGTGGTGTGGGCAGTGAATAACGAGTGGACCAGGGTGTCCTGGAGGAAATGGTCACTTCAGAAGGCAGAAAAGGGAGAGGAGACAAATATGTGTCTGGTGGTGGCATCTCGCTGGAGGTGGGGGAATGCAGACTGATGATCTTCTGCATGTGAATGCTGGTGGGAAGGTAGGTAAGGACAAGGGGAACTATTAACGCTGTTGCAGGAGGGAGGAGAGAGGGTGAGGGGAGAAACGCAGCAGGTGGGTCAGAACTAGTTGGGGGCCCTGTCGACAACAGTGGTGGGGAATTCTCTGTTGAGTAAGAAGGTGGACATTTCAGAGGCCACATTTCTGAAGTTGACATCATCAGAAGCAATGCGGTGCAGATGGAGAAACTGGGGGAATGGAATGGAGCCTTTGTAGGAAACAGGGTGGGAGGATGTATACTCCAGGTAGCTGTGGGAGTCGGTGCGTTAATACTGGATATCAGTGACCGGTCTATCCCCAGAAATCGAAACGGAGGTGTCGAGAAAAGGAAGGGAGAAGTCAGAGATAGACCAGGTGAAAGTGAGGCAGGGGTGCAAATTGGAAACGATAAACTTTTCAATTTCTGGACAAGAGAGAGGAGCAGCAGCGATGATATCATCTGCGTATTGGAGAAAGTGTTGTGGATGGGAGGTGGAAAGAACTGGAACAAGGAATGGTCTACGTACCACATGACGGAACAGGTATCACTTGAGCCCACGTGTGTATCCATGCGCACCCCTCTGTGTGGCAGGAGCAGGCTGAAGCAATGGGTTGCCAAGGCAGTTCTGTTTGTGGATTTTCAGGAGAATATAAAAGCGAGCTCTGCTTTCAGAGGACCATCAGCTTCGGGACTGTTAGGTGGGGGCGAGTGGGTGGGAATCTCCAGATGAAATGTGGTCAGATTTAGTTAATAAAATGGCCTGATGTGCCATGGTAGGGTTACGGACCAGCAGTTGATATGTGGAGGTATCTGAGAGCTGGCACTCAGCCTCTGAAATGGAGAAGTGAGTCCACCACCCTTATCGACACAGACTGGATAACACAGTCAGGGTTGGATCGAAGCATACAGCGTACAGCCTGTTCAGAGGGTGATAGTTTGGATAAGGTGAGGGGGATGCAGAGAAATTAAGACAACGAATGTCACATGGAGCGTTCTCAATGAACAGATTGAGTTCAAGGAAACGCCAGAGGAATGAGCCCAGGTAGAGGGACAGTGTTGGAGCTGGGTGAAGGGTCTGTGGGATGAGGAGTGGACTCTTGTCCAAAGAAATGGACACTGAGGAGAAGACAGTGGAAGAGGAGTTCAACATCATGTCGTTCCTGAAATTCATTAAAGTGGGGGCACAGCGGGATAAAGCTGAGACCTTTGCTGAGTACAGAACATTCAGCATTAGAGTGTGGAAGTTTAGGATGGATGGTGAATACACGACAGGAGGTGGGCTTGGGAGAGGGGATGGACTCAGAGCGCAGGGCATGGGTGGGGTAGCAGGTTCCAGAGGCTCAGAGGCATCTCTAAGTTACTCCATCTTGTGGGCCTCGTATATCTGGCGGACATGGCAAATGAGCTGGAGAATGAAGTAGATTTGGGGAATGTTGCAGCCTTGAGCCAATGTGATGTGATGCTGTTGGACAGAGAAAATGTTGATCTCAGTGGCACTGACATCGTACGATCAGTCCTCAGAAAGTAACTGATTGAAAATAATCGGATTCGTTATCTTTTTGTAAACTTTTGATTTCATTGGGGTGATACTTAACCAGCAAGATCTTACTTTTCTGAGACTTTAGACCAAACTGTGAAAACAGATGTGTCTTGATGTAATTAATAAGACAAATGCATCCATGGTTTTGGAAGGCACCAGCAAAGGCTGAGTTTATTTGTCATTCCCAATAGCTCCAGGGAAGGCGTAATTTTTCAATGAGGAAATTCCCAGCACAGAATTTCCTCTGATTCCCATTAACCACAGTTTGCTGAGGGGTAATGATGCTACATGAGATAAATATTGCTTTGATGCAAGGGAAGCTAATCTGATTCACTTCAAATGACATTGGAAAATTAGTTAAAATGGTAAAGAGCAAAATGATGAACACGGCTTGTTTGGTCAAGTTATCAAAACAGGTTTACTGTGAATACAGCTCGAACACATCACCCAGAGATGGCTCAGAAACTCCTCTGGACTCCCTGCCTATAACATTCAATAACAAAACTTCCACGAAAATAACAACCTGTAACTTTTCAATAATAGAATGTGAGAACGTGGGCGTGGGCGGCACGGTGGTACAGTGGTTAGCACTGCTGCCTCACAGCGCCAGAGACCCGGGTTCAGTTTCCGCCTCGGGCGACTGACTGTGTGGAGTTTGCACGTTCTCCCAGTGTCTGCGTGGGTTTCCTCCGGGTGCTCCGGTTTCCTCCCACAGTCCAAAGATGTGCAGGTCAGGTGAATTGGCCATGCTAAATTGCCCCTAGTGTTAGGTAAGGGGTACATGTAGGGGTATGGGTGGATTGCGCTTCGGCGGGTCGGTGTGGACTTGTTGGGCTGAAGGGCCTGTTTCCACACTGTAATCTAATCTAATCTAATCTACAAAAAACGTAGAAACAGAAGCAAGTCGTTCGCTCCCTACCCTCACACCTCAAGATTGCCTTGCCCTTCAGTAAGATCATGGCTGATCTTCTCCTGGTATCAAGTCGTCTTTCATGCCTAATTCTTCTTGTACTCAACTCCCTGACTGGTCAAAATCAATCTAAAGCCTCTTTAACTACTTTTGTAGATCAGAGAATATAGGACAGTACAGCAGAGTACAGGTCCTTCGGTCCTCGAGGTTGTGCTGATCCTTTCTTCGACTCTAAGATAAAACTCATCGACATACTTTCGTGCATTATCTTTAATGCACCAACACTCTCTGTGTAAAGATTCGAACTCTGACATCTCCCCAAAACCTTCCTCAAATCGCCTTAAAATTATGTACCCTCATTCCCTCGTTATAGACATTTCTGCTGGGGGAAGAATGTCTCTGGGGGCTATTCAATCTATCTATGCATCTCATCATCTTGTACACCTGTATCCAATCACCTCTCATCCTGATTCACTCCAATTAGAAAGGCCATATCTCCCTCAACCTTTCTTCATAAGACCTGATCTCCAGTCCAGTCAGCATCCTGGTAAGTTCCCTCTGCACCCTTTCTGAAGCTTCCTTATCCTTCCTAGAATGAAGTGACCAGAACTGAACACAATATTCCAAGTGTGGTCTAGCCAAAGCGCTGTAGAGCTGCAGCATAACCTCACGGCTCTTAAACTCGATCCCCTGCTCATCGAAACTAAAGTATGAAATACCTTCTTAACAACCCTATCACAATTTGGGTAGCAAACTTAAGGAATCTATGGACATGGACCCGAAGATCCATCTGTTCCTCCACACTACCACCAATCCCGACTTTAACCCTGTATTCTGCATTCACATTCGAGCTTGCAAAGAGAATCACTTCACACTTTTCCAGGCTGAAATCCATCTGCCAGTTCTCAGCCCAGTTCTGCACCCTGTGAATGCCCCATTGCAACCAACAACAGCCCTCCACACTATGTACCATTCCACAAATCTTCGCATCATCGGCAAACTTACTAACCCACCTTTCCACGTCATCCAACTAATTTATAAAAATCACAACGAGCAGCGGTCCCACAACCGATCCCTGCAGGACACCACTGGTTTCTATCAGTGATCTAGCTCCCTTAACTCTCTGTGTGAGAAAAGTCCTGACAATCAGTTCCTTCTGCTGGAAGAAACCATTATCTGCTTCTACACCATGACCTGTTGATATGAACAAAAAAGGGAACACAGGCGCTTAAGTAAGAGAGACTGGCCCTTTACCCAATGCAGTATTAGACTGAGGAAGGCATCAAGGAGCCTGAGCAATGTCGCATGGATGAGAATCGATTGTGACCTCTCCACTGCTTGGAGTTATTCATGGCACAAGGGAAGGTGATTATTATCGGTGGGCATCAATCATCTCAGCCGTGGGGTATCTCTGCAGGAGATTATCAGGGTATCTCCCTCAGCTCAGGCATCTGCAGTTGGTCAGCGGGGAATTCTTGCACTGTGGAAGCAGGTCATTCAGCCAATTGCGTTCACACCGATCCGAAGTGGGGATATGCACTGAAGACTACACAATGTTCAGATAAAAAATTCAGCACTCAGATTCTGAAGCCATCTGTGTCCATGAACAACAAGACATAGGCAACATTCAAACTTGTGCTGTTAAAGTCTAGGTAACATTCACGTAACAGACACTACGCATTTCCCTAGAAAATGAAAAAAAAGCTCATTCAGTACCTCAATCTGTGTTCACCAGAATATGGGGAAGTCATTCAGCCCATCAAAATTAATGGGCAAGAAGAGGAATATTTAGTCAGCGAATCAAAGGTGCTGGGGAAAATGCAGGAAAGTGGAGTTGAGAACTATCAGAACAAACATCATTGAACAGAAAGGCAGAACATACTCGGAGATCTACTGGGCATATTGCTGTCCTATGCCTTGTGGTATCCAGTCTGCTACTACTCCTGTGTTTGTGAGAACAACAGCCTGTCTCCCATTGGAGTGAGACACAGTTCGGAATACAACTGAATTTATAAATGGTACACGAATAGCCAGAAATTAGTTAGAAGTAGGAATCTAATCAGTATTCTGTAACTTCCAATGAAAATAATTTTCATTCCTTGAAACACCAGGGAACACAGGCCAAGTTTCCCATGGACCTCTTTGATAACATTGTCCTTGGTAGAAGCCTATTGAACCTTCCTTTTCCTCTCTCTATGGCAATAAAATATTTACTGACAGAAAGAACCAAAACTGCACACAGTCCTCCAGGTACAGTCTGGGCAAGTTTCTCTCCAACTGAAGCAAGACGTCTCTCCCCTTGTGCTTACATCCTCTGACAATAAAGGTTCTCATTCCACTGTCTTTCCAAATAGCCTGCTGCACCTGTAAGTTAGACATCAGCAGCCTATAGACAAGGACACTTTGGGTTTTATTTATATCTGTACTTTTCAACGTTTCACAATTTATGAAATATAATGTCTATTAATTCCTCCAATAAAATGGATAACTTCATGTTTCTGCATCATATGTAATTTGCATGACGTTGCCCATGTCGAAGCTCGTTCAATTTTTATAAATATTTACATCTACTCACAGCACACATTCCCACACAAACATTAACTGTAAATTCTTCACTCTGTTTCCTGTCTTTTCATGAATATTTAATCCATCTGAGTACATTCATAATTATAGTTTTGTTCGAGGGAAGGACGCCCATAGTGTCCTCACTAGCCCTTGAAATAAGCATTATTACCTCCACCGAATTTCCCACTTTTACTATGCAACCTCTTTGACGCATGCCAAACACAATCTACATCTTTTATTTCTTACTTTGAAAAGCTGAAGATCTGCCTTTGTCGAAGAAACTATTCACAGCAGAAGTAAAGACAATGAGTGAAGGACATTACCCCATCATTCAAATTGTCCCTCCACAGCCTTCTGTAGTCAACACTGAGTTGACAAGTTTCAGGTTATCCACTCAATACCCATCGTGCTACCTGTTTTGGTTGGTATTGTTTCGTTCTTTGTTTACACCTGAATACCTGAGAGAGAAAGCCTTATGCGAAGGAAGGGTCGTGACAGATTTGGGCCAAAGACATAAAAGGAGTTCAAGAAAAATCAGTGATAATCTCCTTAAATTGTGGATCAGGCACAAAGATTTCACATCCTGTCCTGATCGTATTGTGTTCCACGTGGCAATGGCACGGCGACCATGCAGCCAATTACAAACTACTTTCAGCAGATAATTGTTCAATTAAATTACATTGAGTCACTGATTGTAACAAATTGAAGTCGTATTGCCAAAAAGTAGCTAAGACCATATTTAGAACAGCTGTGCTGCCCCTGTATAAGAAAGGGTACATGTGTAGTCCAGCTAATTGCCACAACATCCACAACATTCACTATTTCCACTATCAACCGTCAATGGAGGCAGTGTATACCAGCTACAAGATACATTGCAGACATTTATCAAAGTCCATTCGACAGCACCTTTCAAGTCTTGATCATCTGAACTAGTAAGGGCAACAGATCTACGGAAATACTAACCCTGCAAGTTGTACGTAAAGTCAATGACCATCCTGACTGGATATATCTCAGTCTCGCGGGTGTCACTTGATAAATATCCTGCCTTTCATTCCCTAACATTATTGTGGGTGGCCCTGCTGCATGGGCAGCACACAACCACCTTGTCCAGAACAACGGTATATGTGCAATAAATGATGGCCCACCCAGCAATGTCTGATACCTACCAGTGAATAACACACAAATGTTTCACTGTTTGGCATATGAGTGTCCCTTGCTGCATTTGTGAATAGATTTAATCGATTTTTCTTGAGTCTCAGGAAATGGAGAAGTGATTTGTTTGAGGTGCAAAACCTTCTGAGTGGAAAGAGCTTGGTAGGGCCGATGCTGAGAAATTATTTTCGTGGGTCTGGGAATCCAAAACATGATGACAGAATCTCAGTGTAAGGGGCAACTTATCTGGGACTAAGATGATGTGCAATTATATCCCTCCATGGGTCTCAGAGTATTTAGTATTCGCCATCTCAAAGATTGCGGATGCATGTCAATGAATACAGTAAAAAGTTCACAGAGATATGGAGGAGCTCCAGGTAAGATAAAGTTACAGTGACATGGAGGTATAGGTTCAGGAGGGTGTTACAGATGTGCGGAAGCTGCAATATAACAGAGAGATTACCAAGATACGGACGGGTGTATGTGCTAGAAGACTGTACAAAATTAGAGAAGGCTTAGGGGTTGTAAGTGTTTCCAAAGGCAGAGAGGAATGGAGGAGCTTGTGAAGTTTATAGCGAGAAGGTAGTACGTAATTGCTAGAGTGGGTCCAGAGACATGGAAGGATTTACATGATGAAGGAAGCTACAGTGATAGGAAGGACTGAAGATACTGCAGGAGATTGCAGAGATCAGTAGGGGTGAAGGGCTGGAAGATGGATGTGTTGGTGGAGGTTATGCAGATAAGAATAGGTTTAGATGTTGGAGGATGTCAGCGATATAGAAAGGTGTGGAGAGGCTGGAGGAGGAGACAGAGGTCAGGAAGACCATCGATGATGAATGAGGTTCACATAGGTAGGGAGGGGTAGAGTGGCTGGAGGAGTTTACGTAGATAGAGAAGAATGAAGTGGGTGGACGAGGTACAGAGATGAAGAGGGCTGTCGTGACTGAAATGGGGAAGATGTCAGTGTTTATAGAAAATAGAACAACACAGCGCAGAACATGCCTTTTGCCCTCGATGTTGCACTGACCTGTGAACTAATCTAAGCCAATCCCCCGACACTGTTCCATCATCATCCAAATGCTTATCCAAGGATTGTATAAATCCCCCTAACGTGGCTGAGTTAAGTACATTGGCAGGCAAGGCATTCCATGCTCTTACCACTCTCTGAGTAAAGAACCTGCCTCTGACATCAGTCTTAAACCTGTCACCCCTCAATTTGTAGCTATGCCCCTTCGTACAAGCTGATGTCATCATCTGAGGAAAAAGGCTTTACCTGTCTACCCCATCTAATCTTCTGATCACATTGTATGTCTCCATTAAATCCCCCCTTAGTCGTCTTCTCTCCAATGGGAACAGACCCAAATTTCTCAGCCTTTCCTTATAAGACCTTCCCTCCAGACCAGGTAACATCCTGGTAAATCTCCACTGCACCTTTTCCAATGCTTCCATTCCCTTCCTGTAATGGGGCGACTAGAACTGCACACAATATTCCAAGTGTGGCCGCACTAACATTTTGCATAGTTGCAGCATGACATTACGACTCCAGAACTCAATACCTCTACCAATAAAACCTAACACACCGTTTGACTTCTTAACAGTACTATCAACCTAGGTAGCAACTTTCAGGGATCTATGTACATGGAAAACAAGATGCATCTGCACATCCACATTACAAAGAATCTTTCCATTAACCAAGTATTCCGCCTTCCTGGTATTCTTCCCAAAAGGAATCACCTCATATTTAGCTGCATTGAAACTCCATTTGCTACCTCTCAGCCCAATTCTGCAGTTTGACTAAGTGTCCCTTCAACCCGCAAAATATTTCCACACTGTTCACTACTCCTCGATTTTAGTGTCATCTTTAGACTTACCAGCCCATCCACCTATGCCTACATCTAAGTCATTTATAAAAATGACAGTAGTGGTCCCAAAACAGATCCTTGTGGCTCACCATAGTTACCGGACTCCATGCCGAATATTTTCCATCAACCACCTCTCGCTGCCTTTTATAGAAAACCAGTTTCTAATTCAAACTGCTAAATCACCCTCAATCCCACGCCTCTGCATTTTCCCCAACAGCCTACCATGTGGAACCTTAGCAAAGGCTTTACTGAGGTCCATGTACACCACATTAACTGCCGTAGCCTCTTATACATGCTTGGCCACCTTCTCAAAACCTCAATGAGGTTTGAGAGACATGACCATGTTGACTATTTGCAATCAAATTGTTGCTTGCTCGATTATTATAAATCCTATCTCTTTTAACCCTCTTCAAAATATTTTCTCCACACACATTCGGCCAACTGGTCTGTAATTGCCTGTGTCATCTGTACTGTCGTTCTTGAACATGGGCAAACATTTGCAATCCTCTACTCCTCTGGTATTAAACCTGTAAACAATGAAGACTCAAATATCAAAGCCAAAGGCTTCAACAACTCCTCCCTAGCGCCCCAGAAAATGCTCGAATAAATCCCATCCTTCTCAGGGGACATTTTCACTTTCACTCCTTCTCGAATTGATAACACATCTTCCTTACCAACCTCGATCCCTTCTCGTCAAATATCTCGCATCTCATTCTTCTCTAGAATATTCTCCTTTCCTTCAGTGAAAACCAATGAGAAATGTTCGTTTAGCACCTCTCCGATCTCCACAGATTCCACACTCAACTTCCCACCTCTGTCTTTGACTGGCTCTATCCCTACCCTAGTTATCCTTGTCTTCCTAACGTACCTATACAAAGCTTTAGGATTCTCCTTTATTCGATCTGATAAAGACTACTCATGCCCTCTGTTTGCTATTCTTAACTCTCTCTTTAAATCCTTCGTAGCTAATCTGTAACTCTCCATCGTCTCATCGTCATATAAGCCTTCTTCTTCTTAACAACAGATGTAATTTCTGTAGTAAACCACGGTTCCCTTACATTATTACTTCCTCACTGCCTGATAGGGGTATGCTATTTAAGGACACGCGATGCTTCACATTTCGATTATCCCCATCCCCTGCATTTTTCTACCCCATTCTATGCATCATAAGTCCTGATTAATCACGTTAAAATTGCTCTTCCCTCATTGATAACTCGTGCCCTGTGGCATGTAACTATCCCTTTCCCTCACTAAACTAAACGTGTTTATGCAGGCTATATACATAAAAAAAGGTAGAAGTACTAGAAAATGCCAGAATTATCGGGCGGTATGGAAGTGCTGGAGGAGGTTACAGAGATCATGACAGTCTCGTGGTTGGGTCAGTTTTACAAAGGTCGGGAGCGGGAGTGGTTGGACAAGGTTACACCGAAAGGGCATATTTGAGAGCAGCTTACAGAGATATGTAGGTTGCAGGGGCTAAAGTAAGTCTCAGATAAAGGGAGATATGTAGATGATGGAGGAGGTTAGAGAGATAGGGAGGGATGTAGGGTTTGGAGGTGGTGAGAGAGATAACGAGGGGTGCACATTTTGGAGGTGGTTAGAGAGATAAGGAGGGATCGGAGATTGGAGAAGTTTGCAGAGTTAGGGAGAGGTGAAGGAGTTGGAAAATATTAGAGAAATGGAGAGTAGTATTGGATTTGAAGGAGATTAGAGAGATAGGAAGGTGTGTAGGCTTTGGAGGTGATTAGAGAGACAGGGACGGATATGGGTGTATAGTAGGTTGCAGCGATAGGGAGGGGTGAAGGAGGTGGAGAGTATTGGAGAGATAGGGAGGGTGTAGGGTTTCGACTAGGTTAGAGAGGTAAGGAGGGATGTCGGATTTAGAGGAGTTTAGAGAGACAGCGATGGGTGTAGGATTTGGAGAATGTCAGAGATATAGGGAGGGGTTCAGGGTTTGGAGGAGGTTAGAGAGATAGGGAGGGATCTTTGTTTGGAGGAAATAAGAGAGCTAGGGAGTGGAGTAGGTTTTGGATGAGTTTAGAGAGACAAGGAAGGATCTGTGTTTGGAGGACTTTGCAGAGATAGGGAGTGTTATGGGGGCTGGAGTAGGTGAGAGAGATAGGGAGGGGCGTAGGGTTTGGAGGAGGTCAGAGAGATAGGGACTGATTTGGATGTGAGGAGGTGAGAGAGCAAGGGAGAGAAGGAGGGTTTGGATGAGGTTAGAGAGGTAAGGAAGGATCTGGGTTTGGACGAGTTTTCAGAGAGAGGGAGCGTTATGGGGCTGGAGTAGGTGAGAGAGATAGGAAGGGGTGTAGGGTTTGGAAGACGTTACAGATAGGGAGGGGTATAGAGTTTGGAGGAGTTTAAAGATATAGTGAGGAGGACGGTTCTGCAGATATTTACAGTGATAAATTGGAAGATGAATGGACAGACAAGGGACAGAGAGTAATTGAAGGAGTGAGACCTTGGAGTGTCCAATCACGAGAGCCAAGGAGTCAGTGTCATACACACAGGAGAGGCCCTTCTGTTGACAGTAATAAAAATAAAAGGCCCTGTAGACCCTGCAAACTCCCCATTCCTAATGCCTTGGAGCTTATGCCAGAATTGAGAGAAATGTCCTCCAGACTGCTCAAGCAACAATGTGACATGATAAAACCTCATGACTTCATATCAAAGCCTGACACAGAAACCTCCTGCTGATTCACCTCTCTCAGCCTCACGGTGTCAGATCAAACACTGACACAGAAACCTCCTGCTGACTCCCCTCCTTCAGCCTCACGGTGTCAGATCAAACACTGATATGGAAACTTCCTGCTGACACCCCTTCTCAGCTGGTGGATCAGTGTCCCTCTACATTGAACAACACGTGGAGGAAGCACTGAAAGAGTGGCAGAGCTGGAGAATGTATACTGGGTGCGCCATTTCAAAACCAACACCAAGAGGGACTCAGCAGCAGCATTGCTGATCGAGGTGGTCGGGTCAAAAAGGACATAACTGCTTCACTGCGTCTGCACCGGTTCGGGGGGATCGACTGACAGGTAGAAACATCCTTGACCTCATCCTCACCAACCTACTGGCTGCAGACACATCGTTCGATGACCGTATTGGGAATGGTGACTACCACACACAGTAGTTCTGGAGACAAAGTTCCACTTTTACATCGTGAATACCCCCCTGTATATTTGTGATACCATCACTGTGCTAAACAGGGGAGATTTCCAGTAGATTTTGGAATTTTGCACTGGCCTGTGTGATGTGGTTCGGGTCATTATCAACAGCAGCAGAATTGTACTCCAGTATAATTTTCACTATCACTGCCTGACATGTGCTCCACTTTATCCTGACCATCAACTCAGGGGTACACCCTTGTTAAATGTAGAATACAGGAGGGCCTGCCTATTGTAGCACTAAATACAACTCAGAATGATGAAGTTACTAAATTGGGCCACTTACTCATCACATGGTATAAATAGCAAATGATACACAGATCTAACCAATGAATCACCAATCATCTCTGCAATCCTCTCATGTACAGTCTGGGTGAGTGGTGGTGGACAATCACACAATTCACTGGGGAAGAAGGATCCACAAATACAACCTTCCTCGAAGATTGAAGAGCCCACACAATAATAGTAAAGCTAAGGCTGAAACTTTCACAACAACGTTCAGATGGAGATAGCGATGGGATGGTCAAATTTAGTCTCCTCCAGATGGCAATCTTCAGCTGAACAATGTACAACAAGAGAACACACAGCTGAATTCGAGAGGTGAGGTGACAGTGACTTCACTTTTAACATGATCATAACTGCATTTGACTAAATGTCGTATCCAGGATTAACGGCAAACCTGGAGCAAATAGGAATTGTCTGCATTGGCAGAAGATACACCTGGTACAAAGGAAGGTGGCTGGGGTTGTTGGAGAGCATCCATCTCAGCTCTGCTGCAGATCCCCACGGGAGGGGTTTCTGGTAAGACTTGGAAAGGTAGGGCACCATACCCCGACAGGATGATGGGACTGCTCTCTCGTTAGACAGAGACAGCTGGCGGTAGATTAACTGGACAGTTATCATGCCTCAAATGAGGGAGAGTTCGAGTAGGACATACCTTTTCAGACACCTCAAACAGTGCAGGAATTGAACCCATACTGTTAGTATTAATCTGCATTACAAACCAGCTGTCCAACTAACCAAGTCATCACTCAGCTCCACGTGGTAGATATTGTAATATTATTGCATTCAGATATGTTGTTAAACACCTCTGGAGCAGGTCGAACTAGAAGCCAGCTTCCTAGCTCAGAGAGAGGGACAGCATCAGTGATCTGTGAGAGTGCTCTCTGCCCTAGGCCCAATAATTTTCAGCTGCTTCATAAATGACCATCCCTACTCAAGTGAAGTCACAATTGGGGTTGTTTACCAACGATTGGACAATATTCAACACTATTTGTGATTTACTCTGATACTGAAGCAATCCTTATTCAAATGCAACAAGGACCTGGGAATATGAAGGTGTGTGCTTAACAGTGACAATTACCATTCCCATTGCACACATGCCAGACAACGACTACCAATAATAATCGAAAATGGAATCATATCCTCTAACGTTCAATGTCAGCACCATCACTGAACTTCCAATGACCAATATCCCGGGGCTTACCGTTAACCAGAACTGGATTGACCATATAATTTCATTACCCATTCCTAAAACGTCGACTCTCCTGTATCTCAGATGCTGACTGACCTGTTGTGCTTTTCCAGCGTCACACTTTGATGCGTATAAATTAATTGGCTACAAAATTATCTCAAGGGCTAGGAATCCTGCAGAAATAACATACCTCATTATTTCCAAAAGCCTGCACTCCCTCTATAAGACACACATTGAATGTGTGCGCGATGAAATACCCGCCCCCTCCCCATTTGCCTACGAATGCAGCTTCACTCCTCATACACTGACACTCAAGAGCAGCAATATCTGCCATCGACACGGTGCCCTGCAGAAATTTAACAAGGCTTCTTACAACGTACCTCTGAAACCATGATCGTGAAGAAGGACAAGGGAAACAGACACATGGGATCATCATCATGTTCGCATTCCGTTCCAAGCCACCCACCATCCTGATTGGGAAGTATATTGCCATTCCTTCAGTGTCACTGTTTCAAGTTCCCTCCCTAATGGTATTAGAACATAGAACATAGAACAGTACAGCACAGAACAGGCCCTTCAGCCCACGATATTGTGCCGACCATTGATCCTCATGTATGCACCCTCAAATTTCTGTGACCATATGCATGTCCAGCATTCTCTTAAATATCCCCAATGACCTTGCTTCCACAACTACGCATTCCATGCTCTCACAACTCTCTGTGTAAAGAACCCGCCTCTGACATCCCCGCTATACTTTCCTCCAACCAGCTTAAAACTATGACCCTCGTGTTAGCCCTTTCTGCTCTGGGAAATAGTCTCTGGCTATCGACTCTATCTATGTCTCTCATTATCTTATATACCTCAATTAGGTCCCCTCTCCTCCTTCTTTTCTCCAATGAAAGGAGTCCGAGCTCAGTCAACCTCTCTTCATAAGATGAGCCCTCCAATCCTGGTAGACCTCCTCTGAACCCTCTCCAAAGCATCCACATATTTCCTATAATAGGGCGACCAGACTGGACGCAGTATTCCAAGTGCAGTCTAACCAAAGATTTATAGAGCTGCAACAAGGTCTCACGACTCTTAAACTCAATCCCTCTGTTAATGAAAGTCAAAACACCATATGCTTTCTTAACAACCCTGTCCACTTGGGTGGCCATTGTAAGGGATCTATGTATCTGCACACCAAGATCCCTCTGTTCCTCCACACTGCCAAGAATCCTATCCTTAATCCTGTACTTAGCTTTCAAATTCGAACTTCCAAAATGCATCACCTCGCATTTATCCAGGTTGAACTCCATCTGCCACCTCTCAACCCATTTCTGTATCCTGTCAATGTCCCGCTGCAGCCTACAACAGCCCTCTATACTGTTAACGAAACCTCCAACATTTGTGTCATCTGTAATCTTGCTGACCCATCCCTCAATCCCCTCATCCAAGTCATTAATAAAAATTACAAACAGTAGAAGCCCAAGGACAGAGCCCTGTGGAACACCATTCAATTCTAGGCAGAATATTTTCCTTCTACTACAACTCGCTGTCTTCTGTTGGCCAGCCAATTCTGTATCCAGACAGCTAAGGTCCCCTGTATCTCATTCCTCCTGACCTTCTGAATGAGCCTACCATGGGGAACCTTATCAAATGCCTTGCTGAAGTCCATATACACCACATCCACAGCTCGACCCTCATCACCGTTTCTCATCAGATCCTCAAAGTATTGTAAGTCTAATTACAGCACATCGACTGCAGTGGTTCAATGTAGCAACTCACCCTCACCATTTCAAGGGCAACGAGGGATGTACAATAAATGCTGGCCCAATCATATTCCATGAATAAATGAAAATGAAAATATTGTCCAGACCTGCCCAATGTGGACACTGTGCTTTGGATATTGTGAGATCAGGCTGTTAGTGTCCAGGTAATAACCTGTTTGTTGGAAACAGCTGAAGGGATGTGCTGTTTTAAACAATCTGTCAGTCTCTCAGAGGCATGGCGTACACACCGAGCATCACACAGACACTGCCATCCACATCCCATATTACTGAGCTCTGAGATAGACAGAAGCAATTCAAAATGTACCCATATCTGACTGTAACATGTTTAAACACACAGTCATATTGTTGCCAGGAAAATGATTATGAGCGATTATTAGCAGGGAGAAAGTGAGGACAGCAGATTTTGGAGATCAGAGTCAAAAAGTGTGGTCTGAAAAAAAACCACAGCCATTCATATAGCCGCTGAGGAGCAAGAGAGTCGACTGTGAGTTCACAATAGTAATAAAAGGGAAGATAAATGTATATTTTCAAAGTCATTGTACTTAATCATATTTTGGTCTTGGGTGCGGTAATGAGACTCATCATTTCAATGCTACTTACTGTGAGTTGGGCACTGTTTTCATCATATTGTTGTTTAAAAGTGAACTGAATACATGGGTGGATATAATGCTTATTGGAAAATCTAAAAGTTGGTATTATGAAAGGCTATCGAAACTTCAGTAAAAAGACTTTGCTGTTAATGGTTAGAAAAACGCTGCAAACGTTTACACTGAGATTTCCAGCTCAAGTCACACACAAGATCATTGGTCTGGGATGATGCTGGACATCAATGGAGCTGTATAATTCTGTTTGGATACTGACATTGTGGGGCTAACATACACCGGATATGGTTTATGATGGATTCAATGTAAGATGCCATGCGCTGCAGGAACCCATCACCTTTATAACACCTTCATTCAGGATCGGGTCCAACATGCAGAATTACAGAGTTTAGGTGGCATACCAGAAGCGATATACTTGCACGACATGGTTGTTTACAGATCATTGTTACAAATGTTGAACTGCGCCATGTGCTAGTCCATTGACCAGTCTGCCCCACACACCTCTCCCCATTGTTCAGGTATGTCTCTAACCAGTCTATTGTGTGAGTAACTGCCCAGCTCCAGTTTGGAAGAATTCTGGACAGATTTTGGAGGTGGCCAGTGTTTTGGAGGTCATGGCGAGGGCCAGTAACACTGTCTGATTTCAGGCTTTTCCTCAAAGTCATTTACAACATAATTGCTGCCTGCAAGATGCTGTGTTCACTGGTCTGAACATGAATCGGCTGTTTACTACAGTCACTAAATTGTGTAATAATCAAGTGTGCGCTCTGGTATTTCAATTATTCTTCACTTCAATTGTTTTCAACTGAAAAATATTGATGTTTGGCTTATTGTAAAATATGTAAGAAACAAAGTGATATTAACACTTCATTATACAAAATGTAAAAGTGACCTGTTACATTTTTCAAACAGACTAATAAAGAAACAGTCAGACATTGTCTGCAAAGCAGGATTCTGTGAACAGGACTACGTCCCTGGTAACTTCACCACCCTCTCTGGTAGGTTCTGTCCCACTGACAGGACATAGCCAGTCTGAGGGGGCAGCTCCTTGGTATATAGTCAATACAGTGCTCAGCATTGATGCTGGATCCTGTGGCTGCTAGACTGCTCTACGGCAGGTTATAAGGGAGTCAGTAAAAGGGACACATATCATTGACCACATCATCACCGATCTGCCTAATGCAGATACACTTCTCCATTTCATACATCGGTAAGAATGGTCACTGCACAGTCCTTATGTGGAGTAAGGGCTATCTTTACATTTTGCAGACCCACCTCACCATGATATGGGTTTCTACTGGGACAGACATGAAACAGATTGAGCAACAAATGACGATGCATCTATGAGGTGCAATGGGCCATCATCAGCAGCAGAATCATACTCTGTACAACTCAGTCTGCAACCTCACACCCGACATACCTGCCACTATACAGTAACCATCACCGCCAGATATACCTCCCACTGTACAGGAACCATCACGGCCCGACAAACCTCCCACTGTACAGGAACCATCACGGCCCAACATACCTCCCACTGTACAGGAACCGTCACGGCCCGACATACCTCCCACTGTACAGTAACCATCACGGCCCGACACACCTCCCACTGTACAGTAACCATCACGGCCCGACATACCTCCCACTGTACAGGAACCGTCACGGCCCGACATACCTCCCACTGTACAGTAACTATCAAGAGCTCAGTGCTTAGCACTGCTGCCTCACAACACCAAAGTCCGAGGTTCCATTCCAGACTTGGTGACTCTCTGTGTGGAGTTTGCACATTCCTAGCGTGTCTGCGTGCGTTTCCTCCGGATGCTCCAGTTTCCTCCCACAGTCCAAAGATGTGCAGTTCAGGTGAATTGGCCATGCTAAATTGCCCATAGTGTTAAGGGCATTAGTCAGGGGTAAATATAGGGCAGGGGAATGGTTCTGGGTGGGTTACTCTTTGGAGGGTTGGTGTGGACTGGTTGGGCTGATCGGCCAGTTTCCACACTGTAGGGAATCTAATCTAACCTCCAATATTC
Source organism: Chiloscyllium plagiosum (assembly GCF_037043375.1). NCBI lineage: Eukaryota > Metazoa > Chordata > Chondrichthyes > Orectolobiformes > Hemiscylliidae > Chiloscyllium > Chiloscyllium plagiosum. The sequence continues at coordinate 81,054,638 of NW_028270183.1, forward strand.
AAGTCAGGAATATGATGGAATATTCACATTTTGAATGAGTGCAGCTCCAACAGTACTCTAGTATGGACTTATTAGCAACAGGCAACGTAGTTGTGTGGGGAAGATCCTGTATCACAAACTTGATTGATTATTTTGAGGAAGTGACAAAATTGTTTGATGAGGGCGTGGGGCTAAATGTTGGCCGATTGGACCTTAGCAAGTCCTTTGATATGGTTCCTTATGGCAGGCTCGTACAGAAGATGAAGTGAAATGGGATCAGTGGCCAATTAGTGAGATGGACAGAGAACTGCTTGGTCATAAAAGACAGTCGTGGCGGAACAGTGTTTTTGTGACTGGAGATCTGTAAATATTTTGGCGGAATTGCAGATTGTGAGGATGATTGCCAGAGAATACAGCAGGATATAGGTCAGCTGCAGACTTGGACAGAGAAAACGCAGATGTAACTTTATCTGGACGATTGTGACGTGATGCGTTTTAGAAGGTCTAATGCAGCAGAGAAGTATAAAGTGGATGGAAAAACTACTGGCCGCATCAACATCCGAAGGGATCTAGGTATACAGCTCCTCAGTTCCCTGAAAGTGGCAACACGGGTGGATAGGGTGATCAAGAAGACTGATGGCAAACTTGCAGACATGCATCAGAGCGTACAATATGAAAATTAGCAGGTCATATTCCCGCTGTAGAGAAGCTTGGTTCGGGCACATTTGGAATATTTTGTACAGTATTGGTTGCCACACCTGCAGAACAATGTGGAAGTGTTGGAGAGGGTATGGAAATTTTACGTTTTAGGTAAAAGGGAGAAAGTTTAGGCGATATGATCGGCAAGTTTATTTTTGCTTTTGGACAGAATGTGCAAATGCCTGGAGTGCACTGATAGAGGAGAAGAAGCTAATATAGCAAGGTTTAAGAGGGATCTTGACACAAATATGAGTAAGTAGGGAACAGAATGACATAGAGGGTGTCGGAGCAAAAACTTTCGTTTTAACTTTAGAACGGCATAATGTGCCAGTGCGGACTTGCTGGGATGAAGGGTCTGTTCCTGTGCTGGACTGCTCTTTAAAACTAGATTTGATTGCGGGAGTGGCAAGATGTTGACTGAATTATTACTGATGATCAACAGCCACATTCAGTGGATCTCTCCTCAACAACTTGTAGTTCCATAACCTCCCTCCCACTGTGGGGAACATGGAGAATTTGACGTGAAAGTCCGAGCTGGTAACTGGTGACTCCATCTCGCCCCACACTCCTACGGCCTTCTACCTTGGACATCAACATCTCGGGGGCCACTGCACTGACAGAAGCTGAATGTACTCCACACCCTCCAATGATGGCATCTGTCACTTGCCAAGCTCACCATGCCATCCCGGCACATCTCTAACCCACTGACAATACGCTTCTGTACTTAAATGCTGCAGCTCAGGGTGCACTGGCAACTCTCAGTGCAATGCTGCTGCAAGGACACTGTGCTCAGAGGACACACCCAGCGCACGGACTGTCCCTCTGGGCTGCTCACTCTATGTCTGTACACACTCACTTTGAGCTGACTTGAATGCTGACAGAATTATTGCCTTGCAGTGTTACTCCTCAGCCAGAGCTACCAGGCTCACCTGCCTGCTGTATTGTCTTGGTGTTTAGTACAGACAGAAAAGCAGGAAGCTTGATATCGTTGTCCACTCTCAGTCACGGTGCCCAGCAAAGTCAGTCAGGCGGAGTCTCAGATCCCAGTCCAGGAGCTTAGACACGGTCAGTCAGCCTCTCGTGGTTGTTAGGGTCAGGATTCTTCACCTGTGAGGGGATAAAGAGCTGAATGTTGGGGAGACCAATGTCTCTCTTGGCTATTTCCCTCCTATTGTGGAATGGTTCCTTCTGGAATGTGAAAATTAACAAGTGGTATTAAGGGAGATGGAAAAGGTTGGTACAGCTGTTAGTGCTGGGACAGCTGGGGTAAAGGTGGCGAGGTGTCCTGAGTGAGTGAGTAGGCAGCACAGACACCAGGCAGAGTTGGGCAGAGGGACAGAGAAGTGGTTAGAAAAAGATGAAGAGACGGTGCTGCATTCAGTGAGAGTGGGAGAACATGAGCCTTGGTGGGAGGCGGGTGCAGTAACAGAGATAGAGTGAGGTGAGCTCACAAAGTGCAGATGGTGGCACTTACCCTGGTGGAGTGCAGAAGGTCATTGACCTCCTTCTTACACTGCTGGACATTCACTCAGAAGGCTAGCACCTCACTGACCCAGGGGTCAGCCTCGGATCAAGCTGGCAGCATCTGGTACCATGTCCTCCCCTGCCAGTCCTGTGGGAAGATAATGTCATCTCCTACACCATGTCATTCACCAGAACCTCATGGGCTAGTCCACAAAGTGAAGCCCCAGTTTTACCCCCTCTGCTATCTCCTGGGCAGTTTCAGATTGACAATCTAAGAGTGTAATGACTTTTTACTAATGGCCCCTGGAGCAGGGAGGCCGGTGCCTTCTGGGATATCCAGGCAGTGGGCAGCTGTTATGTCGAAGGGGAAAATCATCGTGTAGTGTCAGTTGAGAAGATAACTACGGGCAGGGAGGTTAGTTAATGAGGCAGATTGGGGATGGTATCATGAGAAAATGCACTTCACCTTGTGGAGAGAACCCCTTCATAAAACCTGACTAAAATGAGACTTGACCAAATCATAAGATGGTTTAGGCCTCTGTCTGTCTGAATCAAAGTATGAATGCAGTTTGAAATATTGGGAGCAACAAACTTGGAGCGAAGAATTACAAAGGAGATTCAAATCCTTAAAAAGGGATAACACAATGTTACAGATTGTTAAAAGGAGCTGGGGAAAATCCCCTGCCTTATAGTTTCCTACATTATCCAATCCTCACTGGATGCAGCGATGGTGCTGGAGGCCTGGAGAATGGCTAATACCGCAACTTTGTTTAATGTGGAGCAAGGGACTGACTGAATAGGTTGAGGCTGGAATTCTCAGACAGTGGATAAACGGTCACTGAGGAAGTCCCAGGGACTCCTGGACAGTCAGTCTGGATTTGTTCAAGGAAGATCGTGTGTAATTAATCTGACTGTGTTGGTTTGAGGCAGTAACTTGTAACTGGATGTGACTTCCTTGGATTTGATGAGCGATCCCATGGCAGACTGTTTAAAAACAGAAACTATGGGGTCCAGGTGAATGAAGCAAACAACCCAGAGAAGTGCAAGACAAGGCATTTGGGGACATCAACAATAGAGAGGAATGGACAATAAATGAGACCGTAGTCTGTGTGCCTGGAAACATCAATAATCTCGGAAATGTAGCAAATGGCATCATTTCCTCTCTCTGCCAAAGTGCAGCATTTCAGAGCAGGAAGCTTATGCTGGAAATGCATAAATAATGAGTTCAATCACAGCTTGGGGATGGTGTGCAGTTCTGGTCACCCCATCACATGGAAGGATGGACTTGGACTAGAGAGAGTACAGAGGAGATAGGTTACCCTGTGACAGTGGAAGTGCAGTTCTGAGGAAAGACATGAACGGAGGATGCTGAGAGGAGATTTGATTGGGTTGCACATGCTGTCAGGGGCCTGGGTACAGAGGGAAATAACATCTTGTTTCTTTTGGTGAACTGCTTTACCAGTGGTGAATATTTAATATAATTGGCTGAAATATCAGAAAAATGGTGAGGAAAGTTGTTATTTCCCCCAGAGTATGGTCGGGATCTGGGAGGCACACATGGAAGCGGAGTAGAGGCAGAAACTCTCAAACCATTTTAAAATGGTGCCGGGATCTGCAGCTGAAGTCCTATAGTGTCCGGGGAGACAGAACTTAGACTTTAAAAAACAACGTTACCTCTTGTCCAATGCAGACAGATTGATCTTATCTATACTGCTATTTTCTGAAGTTTTCAAAAGTTACCAATATCTGATAGGATCAATACGCAGGGATGAGGGGAGAGGGCAGGGAGAAGCAGTGTGTAAATTGATTAGCATCACAATAATACTGATCCCACCCTTTATACACAATGCTACTTCACTGTGTTGGCCTATTTATCCTTCCTGTAGAAATGGGGAAAACTTTGATTATTCAGATCTCAGTCATGGTCACACTGCAGCCCCATCTCAATCTGACCTGGTTCATACTATTTAAAGCTACCATTTCATTGGCCTTGTTGAAAAGTTTCCAGCATCATTCTTGCCCGATTGAAGGCTGCCATCAGTCAACTAATGTTTCTCACTCTCAATTATTGTATAGCATTCTCTATCATCATCCTGAACGTTACAATAAAATGATCGCTGCACTCCAAAACCATCCCCTACTGACAATGGATCCACTTGCCCCACCTCTTTCCCAAGCAGGAGTTCCAATAGTACATGCTCTTTTGGGCTGGACACATACTCTTGAAGTGAGGTCTCCTCGATGTAATCCAGAGATACTGGCCCCTCATGACCCTGCACACCAGTAACCCAGTCAATATATGGATAAATTAAGTTTCTCAGTGTAACTAATCTGTAATATTGTCATCGCTCTCAAATGACCCTGCCTATTTATTCTCCATCATTTCTTTGGTTGCTTGCTGACAGACTGTACCTCACAATGTAATTGGATACTTTTTGTTCTGTAGCTGCAGCCAAATTCATTCAGTCCTTGGACGGATCCTCTTTCTCTTGGACTCCTAAACTAATGCTAATCAAAACCAATACTTCTACCTTCAACCTTTCCCTTCCCTTCTATTATTTTGGAATCCTTTATACCCAGCAATATTTAACACCAGTCCTGCCATTCCTTGAGCCATCTCTTGGTGACCAGTACATCAGATTTCCACACACCAATCTGCATCTGGAATTCCGCACACTCCAAGTATTCATGTCCATGCAGAGTACCTCAGATTAAGGCTTACTTTCTTATTCCATCCCCCACTGATAAACTTGTTGTTGTAAATTAGTACCAACTGCATGTCCCCTTATTTTGAGAATCCTGGTAGTCTCCTCTATTATTCCGTTTTGGATCCTAAGCACACACCAAGTTATTTTCAATCCCTCCCAAACACCCCGTAAGAAATTCAGTCCCAGCTCTGTCACGTTAGCCCATCCAGCTTGTACAGTTGCTGCCTTCCCCAGAACCAGTCCCAATGTCCTAGGAAGCCGAAGCCCTTCCTGCTGCACCATCGTTCCAGTCACACTCTCATCTACCAAAAGCTCCATGAGTTCTGGTCTCACTTGTACATGGCATGGGGAGTATTCCAGGGAATGCTACATTTGAGGCCCTGCTTGCTAACCATCCACCGAGTTCTCTAACTTCTGACTCCCAGACCACTTCACCCTTCCTATCCATGTCATCCCTACCAACGTGGACATGACCTTTGACTGCTCACTGCCCCACAGACACATGTCCTGCAGACTCCGTGACTTTTTTAACCCCACTATCCTGGAATTACAGACACGCTGACATCTTCTTCACTTTCCTGACTCCCCTGTGAATATTGCTCCTCCTTCCTTCTACTTCCCCTCCTGTACAGTCAGGCTGCTTGTGGTACCACAGACATGGCTACGGCTGCACTCCCTGAGCAGCCAGCACCTTCATCAGCTTCCAAACCGGAAAACTGAATTGGGAGGGAGACACCAGGATATTATTTTATTCCCTGACTGTTTCTCGGTGGCACTGCTGCCTCACAGCGCCAGAGACCATAGTTCAATTCCAGTCTCGGACAACTGTCTATGTGGAGTTTGTACATTCTCCCCGTGTCTGCGTGGGTTTCCTCCCACAGTCCAAAGATGTGCAGGTTAGGTGAATTGGCCATGCTAAATTGCCCGTAGTATTAGGTGAAGGGATAAATGTACGGGAATGGGTCTGGGTGGGTTGCTCTTCAGAGGGTTGGTGTGAACTTGTTAGGCCTATTTCCACACTGTAAGCAATCTAATAAAATAAAAAGGACCCTCAGGACATAAGGAGGTACAGAGAATGGGAGTTTTGCAAATTAGTGGGATTGCAGGGGCTGGAAGAGCTAAAATGGATAAGAAGGATGAAAAGTACCAATTTAGCACAACCAGCCGCTGTAATTCACAGAGTTTTGAATACAGTATTTATATGGAGAGACACAAATACTGAGGGGTTACAAATTTAGAAAGGAAGAGGTTATAGGTGATCAGAAGTGTCCACCCCTCATCCTCGTCCTTTCACGCTCTCCCGCTCCCTTTCTCTGCCCCATTCTCTCTCTACACGTGTCCAACTCTCTCCCTCCGATCTGTCTCTCCACACCTCTCTCTCTCTCTCTCCCTACTCTCTCCCCAATTTCTGTCTATCCATCTCCACTCCATCTCGGCGCCTCTCTGTCTTCTTCCCCGCCCCCATACCTCTCACATCCCTCACTCTCCCGCTCTCTCTTTGTCTCTCTTTACCTCCCCCTCTGTCTGTTTCCTTCCCTTCTTCTCTTTCTCTCTCTCCAACCCCATTTTCCCTGTCTCCGTCCCCACCTCTTAATCTCATCCCCATATGCCTCTCTTACTCCACCGCTAAGGCTCTATCCGCACTGCCACTCTCTCTCGCCATCTCTCTCCACTCACTCATTCACTCCCACGTCCATCATTCTCTCCCCCTCACTTTTTTTCTCAGTCTGCACCCTCACGCTCTTTTTCCCACTCTCCAAGACTCCTTCTCTCTCCCACTTTCCCTCCTTTTCTCTTCTGGACCCTCCCTTTCCCTCTGACGTCTCCCTCTTTCTCAAACCTTCTCTCTCGCATCTCTCTCTCGTACTCCCCTGCCTTATCCCTCCCTCCCTCCTCCAACTCACCCTTTCTCGCCTCCCTCTCTCGCTCTTCCCCTCTCTCCGTTCCCAATCATTCCCTTTTCCTCTTCCACCTCACTCTCTTAATCTCTCTATCTCCCACTCCCACTTTAACTGTCTATTCCCTCCTTTCTCTCTCTCTTTCAGCTTCTATATCTCGGCCTCATTCTCTCTCCCTCTAGCCTCTCTTAACTCCCTCCCCAGCGACTCTCTGTTCCCCTTCCGTGACTCTCTCTCACTCTCTTCATCCCCTCCCTCTCACTCGCCCACTGCCCTCTCTCTCTCAACACCCCCTCTCCAGCCTCCCTATCCCTCTCTCTGCCCTTCCCTTTATTTATCCGCCCTCCCCGTCTCTGTATTCTCTCCTCCCTCACTCTCATTCTCTGTCCACTTCAATCTCGCTCCACCCCGTCATTCACTCTCTCTCCCATCCTCCCACTCTCTCTTTCACTCCCCTTCCCTCTTTTTCTCTCTCCATCCCCTTTCTCTGTCCTCTCTCGCTCTCCCAGCTTCCCAACCTCTCTCTCTTCTTACCCTCAGTATCTCTCAGCTCTTATCTCTATGTCGCCGACATTCTCTCTCTCTGCCTCACTCTTCCCGTCTCCACTCCTCTCTTTATCTCCTTACCGCTCTATCTCTCCCACTCCCTGTCTCTCACTCCCCCTTTCCCTCTCTGGCTCAACTTCCTCTCAGTAAACTTCTCCCTATCTGACTCTCTCCTCTCCCTCTCTCTTTTCAGCTCATTGTCCCCATCTCTCTATTTCGTTCTTCACCCCTGCATCTCTCTCTCCACCCCTCCCGCTCTATACTCTCTCTCTCGGCCTCACTATCTCTCCATATCTCTCTCTCTCTCTCTCTCTGTTCCACCTCCCTGTCATTCTTTCTCCATCCGCCCTCTCTTTGTTCCCCTGGGTCTCAGCCTCCCTCTCTCCCACTTTCGCTCTCTTTCACTCTGCACCTTGCCTCTATTTCTGAGCCCTCCCTCTTTCTCGCCGCTTTTCTCTCACCTCTTCCTCACACTCTCCATCGCTGTCTCCCTCTTTCCGTCATTCAACTCACTCTTTCTCGCCTCTCTCTCTCGCTCTTCATCTCTCTTTATCCCCAATCACTGTCCCTTCCTCTTTACCTCACTCTATCTGTCTCTCCACCCTCTCTCTCTTTCTCCCACCTCTCCCAGCCTTCCTATCTCTATCTCTCTCACTTTCCCTCGCTCTCTCTCTGCACTCCCCTCTCTTTGTTCGGTCCCTCTTTCTCACCCCTATTCTTTCGCCTGTCCCTCTCACTCTCCCCCGCCATCTCTCTCCCCCTTCTCCCAATAATTCTCTCTTGTTCCGTCTGTTTCTCCGAAATCAGTCCACACAACGCATCTCTCTCTCCCCTTCCTCATACTCTCTCTCCCTTTCTCTCCACTCTCTCCTCTTCCCTTCTCTTTCGCTCCTCACTGCTTCCTCTCTCTCCCTCGCTCTCCATAACTCCCTCCCCTTCTCTCTCTCCCTAACTCTCTTTTGCTCTCTCTTGCTCCCCAACTTCTCTCTTTCTCCCTCCCATCTAAATCGCTCTCCCCATGCTTCTCTTTCTTACCACTTATTCCTCTCTCCACCCCCTTCCTCTAACCATTCTCTCTCCATCACTTTCTCCTCTCCCTCTCTCCCCACTGTCTTACTTAAACATCACTCAGCTCCTCTCGTGCCCTCCTTCTGTCTGTACCCCCGCCCTCTCTCTTACTCTTCCCCCTCTGAATACCCGCCCATGTCTCTCTCTCTCTCGATGTTCTTCGCTCTCTATCCACTCCAACAGCCCCTCCTCTGATGCCTCTGTTCTCGCTTTGTCATCCCGTTTCCCAAACTTTATCACCTCTCAATATCTTTCACCCTTCCTCTCTGTCTCTCTCCATACTCCCACTCTTCCTCCACCTGCTCTCAGCCTCGCTTATCGCTCTTTCAGTTTCCCTCCATTTCTCTCTGCACCTCCAATCTCTGTCTCACCCACTTTCCCTCTCGCCACTCCCTCCCGCTCCCATTCCCCCTCTCTTCTACACGTCCCTATCTTTCCTACCCTCTGTATTTCTCTTTCACCCCATCTGCCACTCTGTGTCGCCCCCTCTCGCTCGTACTTCCCAATGTCTCTGTCCCCATTAGTCCCTCTCCCTCTCGCTCCTCACTCTCTCCTCCCCACTTTCTCTCACCACCTCCCTATCTCCCAGCACCCTCTCACCCTCTGACGCCTCTCTCTATTCCTTTCTGCTCATCTCCCTTTCTGTAAACTCCCCCTCCTCTCGGTCCCCACTCTCTCTTTCTGTCTCTCTCGTTCCCCACAGCTCTCTCTTCCTCTCTCGCCATCTGCCTTCTCTCTCCACAGCCGTCCATCTCTCTCCCTCTCTCTACCTCTCTCTACCCGTCCAAATTATCTCTCCTCCTCCTCACTCTCTCTCTCGATTCCCACTCTCATTATCCAAAACCCTCTTTCGCTCGATGAACCTCCTTTTCTCTCTCTCACGTTTATTTCTGTCTCGTCCCTCAGACTCTTTTGCTTCGCTGCTACCTGTCTTTGTCTGCACTCTGCCCCTCTTCCCCAGCTCCCTCCGTCTCTATCATCTCCCTCTCTTTCTCCCCCTCACCCACCCGTATCTCTTTCTCCCCCTCACTTTCTTTTTATCTCCTTTCCTCCATCTATGCCTTCGTCCCCCTCCTCCCTCTTTTCCATTCCCTCTTTTCACCCTTCATCTCTGCCTCACAATCTCACACAGCCGCCCACTCTTTCTCTCTCGATCATTCCCCCCGGTTTCTCTTCCCATCGGCCTCCATCTCCCCACCCAGCCCTCTCTGTCCTCTCCTCCTCTCCCTCTCGCTCCCCATTCTCTTTTTCTCTGTCTCCCCCCTCTCTCCCTCTCTTCTCTCTAACCCTATCTCTCTTTTCCTGCAACAGACTGTCCTCTCCCTCCCCCTCTCTCTGTATCTATCATTCTCTCTCCCCAGCTGCGTGTTCTGCTCCAAACTCCCTCTCCTCTCCCTCTCCGCTCAATCTCTCTTCCCCGTCTCTCCGCGTCCCCATCTACTTTCTCTCAACCTATCTTCCTGTATCCCCAGCTCTCTTCGTCTCTCTCTCTCTCCCTCGCTCTGCCCCTCTCACTCTTTGCCCTTTCTTTCCCCTTCTCTTACCCTCCCTCTCTCTTGAACCCCTCTCCCTGTCTCTCTCGATATCTCTTCCTTCCCTCTCTAACCATCTTCGTATGTCTTTCTCTGTCCCTCCCTGTTCGCTCTCTCTGACCATCTCCCTCCATCTCTGTTCCCTTCTCGATCTCCTCAAGCTGCCTATTTTGTTCAACCCACCCTCTCTCCAACCCTTCCTCTCTCTCCTGCCTTCCCCTCCCCACAATCTCTCTCACTCATTTTTCTTTCAGTCCTCCCTCGCTGTCTCCCCATTTACCACCTTGCATCGCTCTCCCTCAGTCTCTGCCGTGCCTTCTTCATTCACTCTGTCTCCCCTCTCTCTTGCTCCACAGTTTTCTCTATCTCTCTCTCACGCGCTATGTCCTCTCTCACGCTTTCTACTCTCTCTTTTCCCCTTTTACCTCCTCCCTCTCTCTATTGCCCTCAGTCTGTCTTTTTTTATAACCTACCCTCACCGCCTCTCCCACGTGCCATGATATCTGCTCTCCCTCAACCTCTTCCTCTCTCTCCCCCAGCTCTCTCTCGTCAACCTCTCTCTGACTTCCTCCCTCTGTCCCTCTCTCTACTCTCTAGCTCCACTGCTCTTCCCAGTCACTCTATCCATCTCCCTCTCTCTCTGTCTGCCAGTCCCTGTCCTCTCTCTTTCACACCCCCTCTGATTCTGTCCCTCTCTCTCTCATCAAGCTGCCTCTTTTGCTCCATCTCCATCTCTCCTCTCCTTCTCTCTCTCCCGCCTTCCTCTCCCAACAAGTTCTCAGCCCTGCCTCTCTTTCATCCCTGCCTCGCTCTCTCAAATTCCTCCATTTCTATAAACTCTCCGTCTCTCTCAATCCCTTCCCCTCTCCACTCGTACACTCTCACTCCTCCTCTCTATCATTGGCTACCCCAGGTCCCTCCATCTCTCTCTCTCTCCCTGCCTCTCTCATGTCTCACTCGCTACGCCCTCTTTCCTACCTTTTCTCCTCCCCCTCTGTATTGTCCCTCGATCTCTCTCTCTCTGTCTCTCTCTCAGCTCCTCTCATTGTCTCTTGCCCTACGTGTTCTTTCCCTCCTGTGCTTCCTCTCTTTCACTCCACCCTCTCCCTCTGCCCCTCCCACATCACTCCCTCTCTCCCCTTCATCTCTTTTTCTTCACCCCCCGTCTCTCCCTATATTCCACTCAAGTACCCGTCTCGTCTCTTACTCCCCCTTTTCCCTCAGTCTCACCCCTATTCACTCTTTCGCCCCCAGTCTCTCTCAATCCTCTCTCTCTCTCTCCACTTCCGCGTCTCTCCCCTCCCTTTCTGTGTCTGTACCCCCTCCAACTGCCTCTCTGTCTCTCCCCACCACCGTCGCTCACTCTCACGCTCCCTCTCTCCCCTCTCCATTTGTGCATCCCTCTCTCTCTCTGTCGCACCACCATCTCTTTCTCTCTCTCGTTCCCCCAACTCTCTTCCTCTGTCACAACTGCCTTCTCTTCGTCCACAATTTCCTCTCTCTCTTTCTCGCTCTCCTCCTCTCACTGGCTTCCACTCTCTCTCATCCCTCTCTCTCTCCAACTCACCCTCTCTCTCTTCCCATCTGTATCTCTCGAACCACCCTCTTTTTAAACCCTTCCCTCTCTGTCTGTCCTCCTACCTCTTCTTTTCCACACATGTTTTTCTCTCTCTGCCCTTCCCACTCTCTTGGTCAACTTTGCTGCCTGCCTTTTGCTGCTCCGTCCTTCTCTATTCCCTCCATCCCTCGTTCTCTGTTTTCCCCTCCCTCTCTTTCTCCTCTCCCACGCCCTGCCATCCCTCCATCTCTCTCTCCCCCTTTGATTTTCTCTCCATCCCTCGCTCTCTCCAATCCACCCTCTCTCTTTCCCCTCTCTCTCCTCTCACTCTCTCAAGCTTCTTTCTCGCTGTCTCTACCTTCCTTGCTTTCTCTCCTTGCCATCCCTGCCTCCCTGTAACTGCCATTCCCCCTCCCTCTCTGAGCCCACTCTTCCTTTCCCACTCTGTCTCTCTCCCGCCTTCTGCTTTATCTATCCCTTATCTCTCTACCTTCACGTCTCTCCCTCTCTCACGCCTGCCTGTCTTCCTCTCTCCACTCACTCTCTCTCAACGAATTATCTCCTTCCACTTGTCCCAGCCTACCCATCTCTCATTCCCCTTTCCCTCCGCCTTTTCCTCTGCCCTCTCCCCTCTCTCTGCCCCTTTGCTCTCTCCCTCTCTGCCCTTTCTCGCTTTCTCCACTCTCTGTCTCTACCAACTCTCTCACTCACCTCTCTTGCTCCGTGTCTCGATCGCTCCTCATCTCTCTTACTTTTCCTCTCCCTCTATCTCTCCTCTCTTGCCTCTTTTTCGCTCTGCCATTCCTCTCTTCTCCCCTCCCTTTCTCTCTTCAGCCCTCATGTTCCTCTCCCCAGTCTCTTTCACCCCAATCTCTTTCATCCCTCTCTCTATTCACTCACACCCTGTCTCGAACATTCATTCTCCCTCTCCCGTGTCCCTCTCCGCCCCCTCTCTCACCCTCCTGTCGTCCCCCACTGTCGCATTCTCCCATCTCTCTCCTGTTTGTCTCTTTCTCTCGTTCTCTCTCTCTGTCTCCTCCCCAATCACTCTCTCTTCCCTCCTTCAATCTCTAATCCTATCTCCCTCCCTGTCTCTACCCCTTCCGTCTGTCTTTTTCCACTCTCTATGTCGCTGTCTCTCCCCCTCACTTCTACGCATCCTCTTCCCTCTCTCTTCTTCCCCCTCTCTCCCCTCCCTCTCTCAGCACCTTCTCTTTGTCTTATCTTCTCTCCCCTTCCATCCTTCCCTCTCTCTTCTCGCTTTCACCTTCTCTCTAACGCGTGCCTCACTCTCTCTCCCTCGCCGTCTACACGTCTCTCTCCCACCGCCTCTCTCTCCACCTCTCTTACACCTCTGTCTCTCTTTCTCTCTCCTCCATTTTCTGTCCCTCACCCCTCACTCTCACAATCCGCTCCCTCTCTATACACTTTCCGTCTCTCACCACCAACCTCTCTCCCTTTAATCCCTCCCTGTCTCCCTCTGTCACCTCGCCTCACTCTCTACAACCCTGTTTTTCTATATCTCTCTTTCCCCACCTCTCTTTCTCTCTCCCCATCTATCTCTCTCTGTCTCCACAGTTGCGTCTCTCCCATCTTTTTGTCTTCCCCTACTCTCCTTTCGATACCCACTGTCTTTCACCACTCATCGCTCTCTCTTCCTCTCTGTCTCAATCTCCTCCCTTCCTATTTCTCTTCCCTCCGTCTACAAACTCTCTACAAACTCCCTTTCTCTCTCCGCATCCCTTCTCTCTAACCTTTCCCTCTTTCTATCTCCCAATTCTTTCCTCCTTGTTCTCTCTTCACCCTTCTCCCACTTCACCCCTCCTCCTTATCCCTCCCTCACACTCTTGAATCCGTCTGCCGCTCTCCCATTCTTCCTCTCTGTCTCTCGCACTTGCCTCCCTTTCTCTATCTCTTTCACCTTCACTCTTCTCTGTCTCCATCTCTCTCCCTGTCTATCCCACCCTCAACCTCTCTCCCGCTCCCTCACTCGCCCACCTCCCCCTCCAAATATCTCTATATCTCTCATTCTTGCATTCCCCCCTCTATTCCTCTGTCTCACTCGTCCACTCTCTCTACCCTGGAGGCTTCCTGCCTCTTTTGCTGATTAAGGGTTTTTGCCCGAAACGTTGATTTTTGTGCTCCTTGGATGCTGCCTGACCTGCTGCGCTTTTCCAGCACCGCTCTAATTGTCTCCGTCAATTTAGCTCAGTTGGTTGCGCAGCTAGTTTGCGATGCAGAATAGTGCTAACCTCAGGGGTTTAAATCCTACACCAGCTGAGATAACTGTGAACGTTGTTCCTTATAAAACCAGAGATCGTGTTTTCACTCGTGCGTTTTTCAGATTCACGCAAGTGGGTGGCACGGGGGCTCAGTAGTTAGCACTTCTGCCTTACATCACCAGGGCTCTAGGTTGAATTCCAGCCTCGGTATGGAGTTTGCATATTCTCTCCGTGTCTGCTTGGGTTTTCTCCGGGTGCTCTGTTTTCTTCTCACAGTCGAAAGATGTGCAGATCGCATGAATTTGCCGTGCTGTATTGCCCGTAATGTTAGCTTCATTAGTCGGTATCGACATGTTGGGCCGAAGGGCCTGTTTCCCCACTGTAGGGAATCTAAAATAATCTGTCCCGATCCCACCTACTGTCCACTCTCTCCCTTTCCCATCTTTCTCTCGCCTCTTTCACTCACTTTATCTCTCGCCCATTCCTCTCTCTCCGTATTCCTAATTACTCTTTCGCTTTCCCACATCTCTCTCTTTGCTTCCTCCACCTCCGCTTCTCTCTAATTCTCCTGTCTGTCTCTCCCCACTGCGCTGTCTTTTTCTCCCACAATATCTCTTCCCCTCTCTGCCCACTATCTCTCTTTCCTCCCCTTTCTCTTCAATTTCCCCTGCTCCCCATTTCCTTTTCTTTCCCTCTTCTCTTCCCACACGCTCTCCCCTCCACTCGCCCTGTATCGCACTGTCTCCCTCCTTCCTCATGCCATCTCTCAATCTCTCTCCATCTCCTGTTCCTCTCTCACTATCACTGTCCACCGATCCCTCTCTCATTCCTATCTCTCTCTTCCAATCCCCTCTCTCTCCCTCACCATCTCCCCCACCCTCTCACATTCTATCTTTGCCATTACCTCTCCCCCCCTTTACCCCAACTCTATCTCTCCCTTCCGCATCTCAGTCCCACTACCTCTGTCTCTGTACCTCTCCCTCTCCCTCTCCTACTCTCCCTTCCATTACACTGTCTCGCTCAAATTCTCCCATTTCCCTCTTTCTTTCCCTCTCTCCTAAACTCTCCTTTCCCCAATTCTTCCCACTTTCTACTCTTGTCTCTCAACACTTTGTCTCTGCTCCTGCCCCTCCCCTTTCTCCCCTCTCCCTCGCCCCTTGACACTCTCTCCTCCAACCATGTCCCCCACACTTTCCACACCTGTCATACTCTATACTCTCTCTCTCTTAAAATCTCTCTCCCCTTCAACTCTCTCTTCCCCCAATCCTCCAGACTCTCTCTACCAGTCCAACCGTCTTTTTCGGTCTCTCTGCCCTCTTTCCCTTTCCGTCTCTCCCCCACCTCTCCCCCGCCCGCTCCCTCTCCCCGCCCGCTCTCTCTCCCCGCAATTTCTCTCGTTACCCTCTAACTCCCTACACTCTCTCTCCCCTTAACTCACTGACTCCCTCCCGCTACCTCTCTCCCTCTCTCCCCAACCATTCCCTCTATCACTCTGTCTCACCACTTCACAATCTCTCCCCACCTATCCGTCCATCTACCTCCCATCCCACTCTCTCTACACCCTTCATTACCACTGTCTCTGTGCCCCTGTTCCCACTTTCTGTCACCCTCTCTCCCCCCTCTGTCTCACTCTCTCTCTCTCTTCATCCCCTTTCCATTCTCCTCCCCTTCTTTCCCGTTCTCTCTGTCCTTCCCTCCCTGTCCACTGTCTCTCCCTCCTGCCTTCCCACTTTGTCTCCCGCTTCCATCTCTCTCTCTCCCGATCCCACTCTCACTCTCTTCCTACACATTCCCACTCTTTCTTTCTCGCCTCCCCTCCCGCTCTGTCTCCTTTCTCTCTTGCTCACCCCTCCCTTTCTCTCTCTCTGCTCTCTCGCCACCCTCCCGCCTGTTTTCAGCCACTTTTCCTCTTCGTTCCTCACTCCTCGCTGCCTCGCTGCCTGCTGCCTGTCTCTCTCGTACCCTCTCTCTCTGCACACACTGCGCCCTTTCTCCTTCTCTCTCCCTCTGTGTGACTTCTTCTCACCGTCTCCCTCTGACTCTCGCTTTCTCCCCGCCCTCACTCCGCTTCTCTCTGACTGTGAGTAGTGAGAAAATGGGGTAGGAATATGAAGGTGGTAGTCAGAGTTAGAGAGATGTTGCTGGAGAGAGAGAAGAGTGGACAAGGGTGGAGAAACCGTGGAGGTAAGAGAGAGTGAGACAAAAAGTGGGCTGGCAAGAGACGGAAGTGAAAGTGAGAGTGTAGAGAAAGGGCGAGTGCACAGAGGAAGTGAGGGAGGAAAATGAGATGAAGTAACGGGGTAGATAAATTTGAGACTGTGTGGAAATGAAGGATTCGAGATGGAGCCAGTGATAGAGAAAGCGAGATACAGATGAGGTTGACTGGAGATAGCAGCAACGGGGTAGAGGGATGAACTGTGACGAAGATCAGGTCGGTGAGGGGTGAAAGCAATGACAGAGCGACTTAAATCGAACTCCTGAGCTCATGCCCCGGTCCCCTCCCCTTCCCTAATGACCAAGACTTGTGGCTGACTCTGTCTCTGTCCAGCTCAGCTTCTTCAAAACAACGACAAATAACAATATCTTCACTCTGCTGCTCGGTAATTTTTAATGCACATTTTTAATGTTTATAATTTGAAGTGATCGATACAGTCAATGGGATGGTGCCTTTACTTACTGGCACCTGAGTCGATAGAATCATTTAAATGTCCCTTTAACCCTCCTATCGGATAAGTTTGAACAAACCCGCGCTACCCACAGGCTGATACGAAAGCGACAGGCTGCTTCATCGCTGAAAATATCAACTAAAATAGAGACACCCGGATGGATTGATTAATAATGAATTTGGTTGACTGATATATTTGAGTTAAGGGATATTTCAGCACATTCTTCAGCTGCTGTCTGAACTTTGTCTGCGTCACAGCCTAAATTGCGGTGTTTGTGCAGCAACTGAGGAGCTGCAGCATGAAGCCAAGTTCCTTCACAAAGTCATGTAAAGACACAGATCGACGCCCAATCACATCCATCCGGTACGATATGGAAAATATCATTAATATTGACCATAACATGATGAAATTGCCCGAGATCACAAACAGTAAAATGATAGATCTTTTGCGATTGCTCATTTCTGTGTCAAACCGAGCGTCCCCACTGGTGTGAGCCCTGAGTCTCCTACGGGCTCTGCTGCTCACTACAATGTGTCTGACGGTGAAAACATTGAGCAGCAGGATCAGGAGAAATGGGAGAGCTGGGGTTAGAATGTGGTGGAGGAACTCGATTGCCACCCAGAAAGGGGAGTAATAAACACTGTCTGTTGCTACACAAAACCAGGGCTGGTTTGCCAGCGGATATTGACCTGTGAACATAAAATATCAGAAAATATTTTTTAAACAGCTCAGCACAGTCACTGTTGCCAGAACAACAGCCGCCGTTTTCTCACTGCAATATTTCCTTTTAAGCTTCTGGCAACAAATGGCCAGAAATCGATCAATGGTGAAAGTGACGGTGAACCAGACAGAACAGTCAGTGGCTGCATAAAGCAGGACGGCGTGGATATTACACACGGAGATGTCCCACATGAAATAAAACTGTTCCCGATAAACAATGGGAATGTGTCTCAATATGAGGTCGAGGATAATGACCAGTAGATCCGCCACTGCCATGGCCGCCAGATAACGTCTGATACATGGGGACAATCCACAATCTTTATAAAGCAGGACGTAAGTCGTCACGACGTTAGCTGTGAGGAAGGTAAAAAAAACACATTGTACATCAACATGGAGGAAAAGTGACTTGTTTAATTGAGGACAGATAGACATTTTCAACTGTGTCACTGTACTCTGGGATTTATTAAAACAGTTGGAGCTGAAATGACAAATGTGAAAATCTGAATTTCAGACAGAAATGTATCATAAAGCACAAGAAACATTCCCTCCCCAAACATACTGAGACACATCCAAAGGAACAGATGATTTCGAGGAAACTCCCACATACTCGATCGTTGGAGAGCAGACACAGATCACTTTTTTTCCATATTCTCACACGGAGGGTGAAACCTTGTTTTCGTGAAGGATTCTCTCCCCGTTCCTTGAAGACAAATGGATTTTGGAAATTTATGACTTTTAGACTCAATTGTGATGGATCATGCTAACTGAACAAGTGTAAACGGAGGGAAAATGTATTCACCATTTTAACTGTGCGGACTCCGTAACGGTGTCTCCCTCACCCTGCAACTGGGCCTCTTCACTTGGGATCTGATCATTTCTTTCAATTCACTGACGTCCGGCCGTTCCCAACTAATGTTGGGTGTAGAATGTAACAGAGAATGATGGTTAGAGTATCTTCCATGGAATTCCAGTTACAGACAGAATGTTTTGTGCAGAATGCTGCGAGGAAACTACACAGTTACACTGGCAACATTCCCCACCTTTCTTGCCGCTACTTTGATGAATTTATCGGCGCCAATTCCTTCTCCCACGAGAAGGTTGTCGAGTTCATCAACTGCACTAACACGTTCCATCGCAAACTCAAGTTAACCTGTACCATCCCGGACACCTCCCTGCCCTTTCTCGAAATCTGCATCTCCATCTCGCCTCAAAACGGACATCTATGACAACCTCACCGACTCCTATAGTTACCTCGACTACACATCCTCCCACACTACTTGCTGGAAAATACGACATCCATTAATCCCAATTCCTCCACAACGGCCCCACCTGCTCCCAGGATGACCAATTCCACCTTAGAATATCCCAGATGTCCTTCGTCCAATACCGCAATTTCACCTCCCACATGGTCGGTGATGCCCTCCAGCGCCTCTCATCCACTTTGCGCAACTCCGCCCTCGAACCCCGCCCCCCAATTGCAATAAGGACAGAATGCTCCCGGTTCTTACCTGCAAACACACCTCCCTCCGTATCCTTCGCATCATCCTCCATCACTTCCACCGCTGATAAAAAGACCCATTAACTCCGTCCAGTGCCCCAACGAACCCTTCCATATACGTCACAAATTTACATGCACTTCCACGCATGTTATCTACTGTATCCATTTCACATAGTGTCATTGCCCCTACGTTGGGGAGCCAGGGCACCAGCTTGTGGATCATTTCAGATCACGACTTTGGGATCATTTCAGAGCACGACTTTGGGATACCCGCACCCACCGAGCCCCGTGGTTGAAAATTTCAACACCCTCTCCCAATACACCAAGGATATGCATGTCGTGGTCTTCATCCATCACCAAACCCGAACCACCCGATGACTGGAGGAAGAACGTCTCAACTTCAATCATTGGATCCTGCAATCCCACGGTATTAATGTGGATTTCACGAGTTTCCTCATTTCGCCTCCCCCTGCATTCTCCGAGTCTCAAGTCTCCAACTCGGCACCGCTCTCTTGACAAGTCCATCGCCTGTCCCATATATCCATTCTACTATATTTTCTAAACTATCAACTACTCCCTCAGATCCATCTTCATATCGAATTCGCAGCTAGCTTGCCCCCAGCCACAGTACTCCTCCCATTTATTTCTCGAGCACTCCCCCAACCCCCCCAAAAAAACAAAGACACTCAAGCCTCATTCGTGGTAAAGGGCTTATGCCAGAAATATCGGTTCTCCAGCTCGTATAATTCTGCCTGACGGGCTGTGTTTTCCGACCACTGGTCAGGAAACAGTCTGATACTGCCATATTCACAGAATCATGCCTGATGGGTAATATTGAATGAAGCTGCATCACCATCCCTGGCTATATCCTGTCCCGCGGGCAGGGCAGGCCCATCAGTGTTGGGAAAATCCTCGGGGATAAAGTCAGGAAAGGAGTTACCCTGCAATTCTCCAACATTGATTCCAGAACTCGGGAAATCTCATGGTAACAGGAAATCTCCTGATGGTCGGCATCTACTGGTTTCCTCACCACCCCTTGGTGATAACTCAATTCCTCAGAGGAAGCACCGAGGGTGACAAGGAAACAGAACGCACTCAGGGTGTGGGACTTCTATGTCCATTACAAAGCGTGTCTCCACAGATCCACCACTGACTGAGCAGGCAGAAGCCTCAAATACGCAGCAGCCAGTCTGTGGGAAGCGATGGGGGAAACGACAAGAAGGAAGCATTCTCAACATACACCTTGGCACAGATGGATCTGTCTCTGACAACTTCTTTAGGAATACCGAACAGACAGTCCGGATGGAGAGAATGTATTAGTCTCATCTTGAAGGTACTGCCCAATGTGTTATGTGGCACTACCTCCTGTGAAGTAGGACATTCTTCTGAAGGTCTAAGCAAATGGAAACTGGAAATCCATCAGTTAATTTAGTTCATCAGCAGCTGCAGCATCGATGCACTTCCCTCCATCAACAGGTCAGAAGTAGGCTGTTCACTAATCGTTCCAAAATATTCAGCAACATTCATAACTGCGCATATAGTGAAGCAGGCTATTCAGCCCATCAAGAACTTTACATGAGAACGGAATGAGGCCATTCACCATTCGAGCCTTTTACTCAGCAATTGGAACAGATCTTTTAACTCGCATGGCTGTTACTCAGGGAATGAAAGGGAATATTCAGCATTCCAAAGTAACTACATGTAAATGGGGGAAGACAGGTCATTGAGCGGGAAATAGGGATAAAGTAGGGATAAATGGATTTTTATCATTTTTACACAAATCAATGACTGCATTGACAGAGTGACCAGTGCTGGGCCACTACTATTTGCAAACGATATCAAAGATTTAGATAAATGCAAAAGATGTATTCTAACTAAGATAGTAAGGAACTGAAGCTATCAAAACGTGGTCGAGGCACTCTGATTGGATAAGCATAGGACAATAATTTGGTAGCTGGAAAATAACGTGTTTAAATGTGAACCTTTGAACTTTTCAGTAAGAATTAAATACAGTATGCTACTGAAACGGAAAGAGATTACAGGACTCAGCGACACAGTGATTACTAGAGGGTTCACTCTGACCAGTTCAGACATGGGAAGTGTTGCTCCATCTCCCTGATAGTCTGCTCCCTAATGTTTCCAGTGGTCGCACTGTTCTCATTACACAATGAATATTATCATGTGGTTGCTTGGCGGTGTGATGTAGTGAGGGGGAGCATGTTTTGAACTATGTACCAGGGGGACGCCCTTTATCCTAGAGACCATCCTTTCTTTCTACTCTGAGTGAAGCACTTTGGAAGAGGTTGAGATGAAGGTAATATTAACTTATCTAACTTTCAATGTGTTTTGATGTACTTTTCCAATTTGCAGTGAGAATGGTTTATAACGTCCTGAAATACAGCCAATGGCAGCATAAAGGATATTAATAGTCACGTTCATGTCCCTGTATTCATATTTCAGGGACAGCATTGCAAGGAATCGGAGAAAACTGCTCTTAGTCTTCAAGTTAAATGTGAAAGATGGAAACAGCGTGAAATATGAAAGGAAACAGCGTGAAATATGAAGGATGGCGGCAGTGTAGGAATTCATCTGCTTCCACCCACTTTGTGTCTCTCATTTTTATTCTGCTTTCTGGTGTATTTTTTCTTCACAAACTTTTACTTTTTTAAAGTGACTCCAACGGTAATGGTGAAGGTGAGTCCCAAAACAGAGGCTTGCTAAGGGAGTCAAGGCCTCGCGATTTAATGCATCGTGCGGCCTGGAGACTGGGCTTTGTGTGTTTTGGAGACTGGGCTTCTGCGTCCTGGACAGTGGGCCTGGTGCGGTTTAGACACTGGGCCTGGTGTGTTCTGAATACGAGTTCCAGTGCGGTCTAGAAACTCGTTGCTGGCACACACTCGGGTATAAGGGTCAGTAATTCGAATCCGTTCTTTTAACCTTATTATTCTTCTGCACCAAATACTGAAGCATGTGTACCGAGATTTCTTGCACCTGAGGTGGTGTCATAAGCGAAGACTTCACTGAAATGTCATTGCTTTCGTTCGTGTGCACGTGACAATGTAGCGAATTTAATTCAAATCTGAGAGAGTCACTGTATTTGGTGCCTTTTCCCAACAAAGCTGTTGCTTCTGAAATGGCCTGCGACGGCCAGCAGAGGCCGGTAATACATCACTTGAAACACAAGAGGTTTGACAGAGAGAGAGAAGGGACATTTTGATTCCTATTTCAATTGATTCACAAACAATCACATGCGCACGTCCACAAACAGATGCACAGACATAACACACACACACACACACACAGAAACACAACCATAAACACGAAATTATATGGAATTATTCCGGCCCTCATTCTGGCCTCACCTTCATTTCCTCTTGGAAATTAGGGAAGGGCAAGTGACTATGCTGTTCGAGTGCGAGCACTTTCAGACCAGTGACCAGAATTCTATTAGTTTGAAAATAGTTCTGGAAAAGGATAGGCCTGTTTCACAAGTTAATGTTGCAAATTGGGACACGGCCAATTGTGATTGTATTGGGCAAGAACTTTCAAAAGATGATTCGGGGGAAGCTGTTCTTAGATACATATTGCAAGTGGGAGTCTTTCAAAAGCGAGATAGTGAGAGCTCAGAGACAGCATGTTCCTGTCAGTGTGAAGAGTAGGGAACAAAACATGACAGGGTACATTGATGGTCCAGTCATGGGAAAGGAATAAGGTGTATATTGGAAATAGGCAGCTGGGATCATTAATCCCTTTAGAGTACGGGGTGTAATAGAACACTTACCAGGGAAATCAGAAGGGCAAAAAGGAAGGATGAGATAGCTGTAGTTGATAAAGTTAAGTGAAACGGAAAGCGATTAAGGAATTGTATTAAAGGTAGACGAGAATCTAGAGAAAGAAAAGGGTCCCCTTTACATCAAACAGCCATGTATATGTAGTTTCACAGGAGATGAATTAGGTTTGTTCGTGTCATTGTCACATGTACTCACACGAGGACAGTGAAAAGTTTGCATGTCTGCACAGGTGAAATAATCGTAGGTACAAAATTCCACACACCCGCCTCTCATGTACAGAATCATGTTACAAATCAGGAGAAAAAGAAAATAATATTAAATTGTAAAACATTGCAGCCCTTTCTGTAAAAGAGGAAAAAAAATCACAGGAACACAGTTAACAGTTCAACAGCACAGCGCATAAGTGCCTGGCGATGCCGGGCTCACACTCCTCACAAGGAATCGCCCTCTGCCGCTGCCTTCCAGCCTGTTACTGTTCCATGGGTGAGATTCCACATGAATATAGCATGTCAGTATTTACTGTGGAGAAAGACATGGAAGCGAGGGAACTCAGGGAAATAAAAATAAGTGATTTTTGAAACGTGACCACATTACAGAAGAAGAAATGCTGAAGGTCTTAAAATGCATAATCGCAGATAAATACCCGGGATCTGTTCACGTGTATCCCAGCATTTGCAGGAAGCTGGGGAAGAAACTAAGGGGTCACTAGCTGAGATATTCATGTCATTCTTCAGAGTTCTGAGGAAGGATCACTGGACCTGAAACTTTAGCTCTGATTTTTCTGCACAGATTCTGCCAGACCTGCTGAGCTTTCGCAGTACCTTCTGACTTTGTGCCTGATTTGCAGAATCTGCAGTTGTTTCTAATTAAATTTGTACCACTGACAGCCACGGGTGAGGTGCTGGAAGACTGGAAAACAGTTAATGTTGTTATATCATATATAAAAAAACTCTGCAATGAACAGCCATGGAACTACAGACTGGTGAGTCTGATGTCAGGTGTGGGTAAGTGTTTGTAGAAGATTCTCTGAGGCAGGATTTACAGGCATTTCGAAAGGCATGGGCATAATAACATGTTTTTCTGTGTGGGAAAGCGTGTCTCACAAATTCAAATGCAATTTTTGAAGAGGTGATCTCGAAGTCAGGGGAATGTAAACAGCATAATTTATCTGCGTACACCTTAGTGAGGCCCAACAAATTTCCATATGGTAGATTGATTAAAAAGGTTAAATCACAGGGGATCACGGAGGGCGAGCCAATCTGATCCAAACATGGCTTGACAGTAAAACACCGAGGACGCTGGGAGAGATGAGTTGTTCGAATTGGATGCCTGTGACCAGCGGTGTGCCACAGTTACCAGGTTGCGGTTATTCATTGTTTCATTAAAGATTTGGATGACAATATAGGAAGCATGGCTAGTTTGTAGACGATACAAAAGATTTGTGTGATAATGGACAGTGAAGAAGGTTATCTAAGAGAACAATGAGATCTTGATCGACTGGGTCAGTCGTCTGAGGTATGGTAGATGGAGCTTCATGCAGATAAATGTGAGGCATTGCATTTTGTTAGACAAACCAGGGCAGGATTTAGTCAGTTAACGGTAGGGACCTGGGGAGTGTTATTGAACAGAGACATACAGGGACCAGGTACTTAGTTCCTTGAAAGTGGAGTCGCAGGTATACAGGGCTGTGAAGAAGACGTTAGGACTGAGTAAACGAAATGGGCATTATGCTGTGGCTATACAAGGGAATGGTAAGGCCACATTTGGATCATTGAGTACAATTCCTATTGGCCTGCTACAGGAAGAATGCTATAAACTGGAAAGGGGATAAAATATTTAAAATTATG
Organism: Chiloscyllium plagiosum; assembly: GCF_037043375.1. Taxonomy (NCBI): domain Eukaryota; kingdom Metazoa; phylum Chordata; class Chondrichthyes; order Orectolobiformes; family Hemiscylliidae; genus Chiloscyllium; species Chiloscyllium plagiosum. The sequence goes on from NW_028270183.1 coordinate 81,078,834, forward strand.
GGGTGGATACTGGAGGTTTTGAGACATATGGGTGACCTGGGACTTTGTTAGCTTTGCATTGGAGGCTGATGGGTGACTTATTTATAAAATCATAAGGGGCATGTATAGGATGAATAGCAAAGTCTTTTCCCCCGGGTGGGGGGGGATCCAAAACCAAAGAGGTTAGGGTGAAGGTGAGGGGGAGAGATTTAAAAGAAATCTAAGGAGCAGCTGTTTCTCAAAGTGAGTGGTGCATTAATGCAGCGCGCTGTCAGAGGAAGTAGTATTGTTGAGTACAATTACAACATTGAAAAGACAATTTGATGGGTACCTGAATAGGGAAATGTTTGGAGATGTATTTGCCTAAAGTAGAAAAATAGAATTAGTTCAGATCAGGAAAACTGGTGAGCATGGACGAGTTGGGTCGAATGCTCTGTCTGAATATTGCATGACTCTGAGAGTCTATGACTCAACTATTCATCACTAATTCTTCACTGCAAGCAATTAATTTAGAAGTCAAAACATCCTCTGTACATTCTTTCAAAGTCTAGCTTTCTGAAATTCCTTTAGTGGAGAATTTGAGATATTGATGTGGTTCTGGAAACCACAACAGCAGCAGAAGCAGAATTATATTCAACCACAGTCTGAAACCTTTTTTATCCAGGATAATCTATCTTTACTATAAGCTGCTCTATGGTTCAGTAACGAGTGCGGGTGAACATGCCAGAGTCAGAACCATGTGTAGCAATAACTGACGATAACCCGTTGGACCTACTTCACTTTCTGCATACGTTCCAAACAACAGGACGAACATCTGATAGACAGAGCGCAACGGACAAGATCAACAGACAAACAGTTTTGCAAAATCTAGTCATAAATGATGATGGGTTGTTCAACTGCTCACTGCAGGAGATTGCTCTGCAATTAACCCCATGCTAATTAATGTAACAGACCTGCACATCGTGCAAAAGGCAAGGATGTAGTCTCTGCATCATCCAAAACCAGAAGCGGTGAGTCAGAGATCTAGCTCACCCTTGCCATGAAGCCCATAGGATCACCCATGGCAGTCTTCAACAGATTCGACTCGCTGCACATAACATGAAGAAACAGATGGGCACAATAGATATGGCAAATTCAATGGGCCCGACACTACTCCTGAAATAGGAATGAAGACTTCTGCTGCACAACATGTCGTGTACCTGGGAAAGCTGCTTCATTCCAGCTCCAACTCTGACAGCTCCCTGGCAATGTGGAACATTACTCAACTATTTCCAGTCCGGTAAGAGAGGAATAATTATAACCTAATATATTACTATCCCCTCAGTCTCATCACGCTCGTAAAATCTTTGTAAATTCTTTTTGACAGAGCTGTCAAGCAGCACAGAAATAACCTGCTCAGTGTAGTTTCCGTTGGGTCCCCATGTGGAGGTGGAGCTGTCGTGCCAGTGTCACTGGATTGCTTATCTACACAGGGCTAATGTTATGGCAGGTGGCGGAAGTTAAAAACAATTATATAATATCGACATCTAAAATCTGGTGTCAGAAATGGAGACCTGAATCCAATGTCGATCCAACGTCAGTTTGCTTCCCCATTATACTTTCAGGAACAAATCTCCCGTGTTTTCCTGGTCTGGCCGAAAAGTGAGTCCAGACACAGACATGTGATAAGCTCTTCTGCTCCGAGGTCTGAAAGAATAAATCCGGATAGAAACCCGACACCAGCCTCGGTATCGGAAAAGGGAATGGGAAACACAATTATGTCGAGTCTTCAGAAAAAAACATTTCCTAACATCTGAGAGCTTGTGACAACGTTTACAGAGCTTACCCACAGATTTCACAGAAACATTGGGAAAGGAGTAGGTCAATCAGCAAATTGAGCCTCCCCCATTCGAGTTCACGAGTGAACATCGCTACAATGCACCTCACCCTCACAATGCACGCATCCCTTGATATGATTAACCGTTGGATAACATATTAAATATTAACATCAGCAAACCTTTCGATCCATCGTTTTGTTCGCCCATTCAATAAATGATGCCTGATCCTTTATCTTCACAACATAGTCCTATGCTATTTCTATCCCTTTAGTGTCTCAATATCCTTATTTATATTCAGTGCCTTTGCTTCCACAGCTTGATGTGTGAGGGACATTTCCCAGGTTCACTCGTCTCTAAGCGCACACATGTATTCTCATCTCAATGCAGAGTGGCCTTCTGTATCGAATGTTGTTGCATGCTGTTTTATACATCCCAGCCAGAGGAATTATCACCGCTGCTTCCAATCTGTCTGACCCTGTCAGAGATTTATATACTTCATTGAGATTTCTACTCATTTTCCAAAATCCAATGAAGCACACGTCCAGTCAAACCAAAGTCTGCTCCCACAACAAGCCGGTCATCCCAGAGATCAGTCTGGTCATCCTTCACTGCACTCCCTCAATGTCACGTTTATCCGGCATTACCTAAGGAGATCAAAACTGCACACAATACCGCACAATGTTCAAAATGATGTCTCACTATGGCCCTGTACAACTGCAGTAATGTATCCTTACTCTTGTGCTCAGTACCCGTTGAAATGAATTGCAACACAACATTTGTCTTCCTAATTGCTGTTTGCTCCGGCAATATTGCTTTCAGTGGCTCATGTGCAAGGAGATTCAGATCCTATTCAGTTACAGCTACCCACTTGGTGTGTTTCTGTACACTGGTCAGTGTGCCACTGCCATTCGTGGCATTGACTTCTGGCTTCAGAACTCGCTGCACTGTATGAACCTCGGAGGCCTGTAAAGAAGGGAATAAGAAAGGAGCACAGTCCCTTTATAGAACCACATTTTTTATGCAATCCCTTTTACAAAACCGGGCTAGTATTCTATTCTTCCCACCAAAGTGCACAACGTCACATCTATCCACATTGCTCTCCACCTGCCAAGTATTTGTCCATTCACACCACTTGTCTCAGTCACCTTGGAGCTTCTGTTATGTTCTCCTCACCCACTCACAAGCCGACATCGTGTATTGCCAGCGGGCTTGAAAATTTTATTTGGACTCCAGCAACCAAGATTTGAAATTTATTGGGAACACCTGAGGTGCAACACCCAATCCCTGTGATCCCGCACGATACTTACATCCTAAAAGAAAAGAGTGCCATTAACGTTTTCACTGGTTCATGTCAACTCTCCCGGGCTTGGAAATATTATTTTGGACTGCAGCAAACAAGGTTTGAAATTTATAGGGAATACCTGAAGTGCAACACCCAATTTCTGTGATCCCACAATATACTGACATCCCAAAAAAGGAGTGCCATTAACGTTTACACTGGTTCCTGTCAACTCTCCCGTTTTAAAACCATGTTCATGTATTAGCCCATACCCACGAGATTTGATTTTGCAAAGTAGGCTTGGGATTTTATCAAAATTCTTTCTGAAAACCGAAGTGCACTGCATCTACTGCTTCTCCATAAGGTGTCAATGAATCAACTTCTCAAAGATGACTCTCATTTCATAAAACTAAATTACTTTATCTCTATTCTTCTGAATCATATCGCCCTAGGCCTTCTCTGCTCCAATATAAACAACATGATCATATACTAGTTGATATTCTCCATCGCTGGGAATATCCAGGTGAATCTCCATTGCATCCCTTCCGGTGCAATCACTTCACTCCTGAAAAGTGGCTCCCAGAACTGCACACATTATTCCATCTTGGCCGAACAAAAGTCCTTGATAGCTCTTGTAAACTGTGCCGCGATGAAGATAGACAATAGCTATTGTCCACAATGACTTCTTAAAAACCTTGTACCCTGTGCAGTCACTTTCAAGGACCTGTGGAAAACCTCTCTCTGAATTTCCTAGTGTGCTGTCATTCATTGAGTACATGCAGCGACACGGTGCCTCAGTGTTTAGCACTACTTTCTCGCAGTGGAAGCGACCAGGATTTGATTCCTGCCACGGGGAATTCTCTGTGTGGAGTTTGCACATTCTCCTCATATCTGTGTGGGTTTCCACCAGCTGTTCCGGTTTCCTCCCACAATCCAAAGATGTGCAGGTCAAGTGTAAAGGCCATGATAAATTGCGCAAAGTGTTAGGTGCATTTGTCTGGGATAAATATCGGTTATGGGAATGGTATTGTGTGGGTTGCTCTTCAGAGGGTCAGTGTGGACTTGTTGGGCCAAAGGGCCTGTTTCTATACTGTAAGAAATCAAATCTAACCCCCTGTCTTGTTCCTTCTTCCAAAGTGCATCACCTCATATTTATCAGGGTTACATTCCATTGCATTGATCTGTCCATCTGACCATTCCACCTATATCTTCCTGTAACACAAGACTTTCCTCCTCACTGTCAAACATGCACTTACTATTGACACTCCTCCAATCTCACGCCTACATCATTTACGAAATCCGCTAAAGTACGGGACACAGCACTGATCTCTGTGGTAAACCACCGTACACTGGTATCTAGTTACACAAACATCATTCTGCCACCACCTGCTGTCTCCTACCATTAAGACAGTTTTAGATATAACTTACCAAGATACCACTGATAACATGAGATTTCCCTTATTTTTCAGATTTTCATGTGGGGCTTTGTCAAACGCTTGCTGAGAAACCCATTAAATGAATTCCTTGAACATTTTCAACACAATTTCTTTAGGCACCTCGTGGCTCTGATAAAGCCATGTGGACTATCCCTGATCAAACATCGCCTCTCAAATGGAGATCAATTTTCTCCATACCTATGTAAATTGCGGTCTCTAAAGAAGGAGGTTCTATGGTGGAACTGCTCCTCCTGGGAGCAGATACGGCGGAGGCGGAGGAATTGGGAATACGGGAAGGCATTTTTGCAAGAGGTAGGGTGGGAAGCGGTGTAATCCAGGTAGCTGTGGGAGTCGGTGGGTTTGTAGAAAATATCGGTGTCAAGTCGGTCGTCACTGATGGAGATGGAGAGGTCCAGGAAGGGGAGGGAGGTATCAGAGATGGTCCAGGTAAATTTAATGTCAGGGTGGAATGTGTTGGTGAAGTTGATGAATTGCTCAACCTCCTCGCGGGAGCACGAGGTGGTGCCAATGCAGTCATCAATGTAGCGGAGGAAGAGGTGGAGAGTGGTGCTGGTGTAATCACGGAAGATCAACTGCTCTACGTAAACCCACCGACTCCCACAGCTACCTGGATTACACCTCTTCCCACCCTACCTCTTGCAAAAATGCCATCCCGTATTCCCAATTCCTCCGCCTCCGCCGTATCTGCTCCCAGGAGGAGTGGTTCCACCATAGAACACACCAGATGGCCTCCTTCTTTAGAGACCGCAATTTCCCTTCCCACGTGGTTAAAGATGCCCTCCAATGCATCTCATCCACATCCCGCACCTCCGCCCTCAGACCCAACCCCTCCAACCGCAACAAGGACAGAATGCCCCTGGTGCTCACCTTCCACCCTACCAAACTTCGCATAAACCAAATCATCCACCGACATTTCCGCCACCTCCAAACAGACCCCACCACCAGGGATATATTTCCCTCCCCACCCCTCTCCGCCTTCCGCAAAGCCCGTTCCCTCCGTGACTACCTGGTCAGGTCCACGCCCCCCCTACGACCCACCCTCCCATCCTGGCACTTTCCCCTGCCACCGCAGGAACTGTAAAACCTGTGCCCACACCTCCTCCCTCACCTCCATCCAAGGCCATAAAGGAGCCTTCCACATCCATCAAAGTTTTACCTGCACATCCACTAATATCATTTATTGTATCCGTTGCTCCCGATGCGGTCTCCTCTACATTGGGGAGACTGGGCGCCTCCTAGCAGAGCGCTTTAGGGAACATCTCCGAGACACCCGCACCAATCAACCAAACCGCCCCGTGGCCCAACATTTCATCTCCCCCCTCCCACTCTGCCGAGGATATGGAGGTGCTGGGCCTCCTCCACCGCCGCTCCCTCACCACCAGACGCTTGGAAGAAGAACGCCTCATCTTCCGCCTCGGAACACTTCAACCCTAGGGCATCAATGTGGACTTCAACAGCTTCCTCATTTCCCCTTCCCCCACCTCATCCTAGTTTCTAACCTCCAGCAACACGATCCCCTGACTTGTCCGGACTTGTCCGACCTGCCCAGCTCCTTTTCCACCTCTCCACTTCACCCTCTCCTCCCTGACCTATCACCTTCATCTCCTTCCCCACTGACCTATTGTACTCTATGCTAATCTATCCCCACCCCCACCCTCCTCTAGCTTATCTCTCCACGCTTCAGGCTCTCTGCCTTTATTCCTGATGAAGAGCTTTTGCCCGAAACGTCGATTTTGCCTGTCCTCGGATGCTGCCTGAATTGCTGTGCTCTTCCAGCACCACTGATCCAGAAACAGGCAAAATGTTTCCCGAGGCATATCTCAGTATTGACATTATATTGCCACATTTTATCCGTTCTTCTCAAGCATCATTGTAACATTTTCACCAGATCTTCCATTGTGCTGGGAGAGTGGACAACGACAATAATCCTTCAGTAATACAGTACATTCCCCCAGGCCGCTGAGGTTGGACTAACCTTGGTGGAAACCTACAGCAGTATGGAAAAGTGATGTTTTTGTACAGGATTTTAGTGAGATCACATCAGCAGTAGTGTGTGCAGACTTAATCTCCTCACTAAGGAAAGGATATTGCTATTACCCCAGGGATTATTCTCTCAAGTAATTTCTGTTACGAAGTTGTTAATCATAGAATCACTACAGTGTAGAAGCAGGCCATTTGTCCCATAGACTACACACTGATCCTCTGAAGGACACCATTCCATCCAAACGTACCCACACCACCGCTCCCCACACAATTTCTGTCAGCCCGCATTTTCCATGAGTAATGCACCTCGCCTGCTCATCCGGGATAATTTAGCATGGCCAATCCACTGATCCTATCCATCTTGGGATTGTGGGGGGAAATTGAACCAAGTCCATGGAAAGATACAGAGGGACAGAAAGATTCACATTAAGATAGAAACAGGCAATTCATGAATTGAGGACATGCGTGGAAACTTCGGGAGATGGGGGAAGACAGTGTAGTGAGAAGGTCCAAATCACAGGAAAGAGGACATTGAATAAAGGCATTACAAAACCAGTTGAAATGGTTCGTTGCATCACATTGTTGATCTGTTTCACAGAACTATCTCAGACACTGCAAACTGGGATAAGGTAACAGCCAAGCACAGCGAGTTGCGCAGTTTATGCTAGTGTATTGCTGAGTCAACCAGACTACCTGCCCAGTATGGGAAGTACTGCAAACCTTTGCCATTATAATGCTGCTACGCTTGCACTAGCTATCTGCCTAACAGAATTCTGTAGAATTCTGCAAGGTAAAGCAGGACAAGACTTATATGTCGGGTCTTGTGAAGTGTTGCCACATACAAAGACCTTAATAGCGATAATAGAACGCTTGCAGTGTGAAAACAGGCCAAGTGGCCCATCAACTTCACACTGACCCTCCAAAGAGTGTCCTACCAGACACACCCGTACCCTATCCCTGTCATACTGCAATTCTACAGTTAACCTGCATATCACAGAATAATGCAGTGCAATTCCTCAATGCCCGTCCACCGAAACTGCGGATGTTTAGAGTGTGGGAGGAAAACGGAACACCTGGAGAAATACACGCAAACATGGAGACAATAGGTCTGTCCTCCGGCTGTCACCACTCCATCTCCTGCAGTTTTGCCGTTACCCTTTCCCCTTCTTCCTTGACCACGTCATCCATTAATATCGTACGAACAATAATTGTCAATGTAATATAAAACAAATAACTGCAGATGCTGGAGGTGGGAAACAAAAACTGTTCTTATGAAGGGTTCCCAGATTTGAAATATTATCTCTCCATTTTTTTTCCTACAGCTACGAGCAGACCAGCTGAGTTTCATCAGCAATGTCTGGAATAGCTAATTCCCTCTTTGAAGTATGCACAAAATTTGCTACACAGTTTTACCTTCGTTATATAACTCTTACCAGTATATATGTTTTTCTGGACCTGCTGTTTCTAAGCCCTGGGCAAAATATTTCTGTGTAATCTGAGCACTGTGGGCTGTGTTGAGATTATTGGTACAGTCAGTGAGATGTTTCCTGAAGCCGTTCTTGATCTCATGATAATCTAGCTGCCTCTTATTCATTCTCATCAAGGGGAATGGTGACAATCTCCGTGAGCCACCCCTTACACTTATGGAGGGAGAAGGACAATGATCTCCCGAAAATGCTGTATATTCATCTCGATGGTTGAGACTGCTGTCACTCAGGGGAAAATTCAGATCAGGCAGGCATGGTCTGGTGCCATGGCCCCCATCACTGGTCCTGGGGGAAGAGCAAGTCCTGCTTATGACCCTCCCCTCCCAGGAGGAGATCTATGCCCATGCGCACAATCTGGGTTTAGGGAGGGGTGTAATGTTCCCCTGCCTGCCACTTAAACGCTCAATATCAGGAGTTTTGCACGGTAGCTCCACATGGACTGTGCATGCCCCAGTGCACTATGGACTTTAAAATATGGCACTGATTCCTGGGATGCTGGGTAATTCCAGACTCTTTGCTGAGAGGGGAGGTGCTCTGGGAATGTTGTGTTGTAAGAACTAAGGGAAACCCAATTTGACTTGCATTGTGTGGGCTCAAAAACCAATTAATGTGAGGAGTTGGTGAGATCCATTCCGCCTCCCAGTGCGAATTTCTACCCAAACTCAAATCATCCGGTACGTTTAACACAAAAACAATAAGATTCGTGCAAAGCAAAAGAACATAAGAAATAAGACCAGGATTAGACTATCTGCCCCAGCGAACCTGCTGCGCCATTCAATCCAGTCATGGACTCAGTTCCACTTACACGCTTCATTTCCTGCAATGTTCAAATACCTCAATGTTTTTCCCCTCAAAACATGCAACCACGTAGCCCCGATTGCTTCACTGGGCATTTTATTCCACAGATTCACAATCCTTTGGATTAGTCAATGCTAAATCTGCTCTTCCTTATTTTCAGGCAGTGTCCCCGAAACCGTGTTTCACCCGCCCGTCGGAAAAACGCTCTCTCTTGCTATCATATTTGTTCTCTTGATGATTTTCGATAAGATTCCCCCTCATGTTTCTAAATTCTGATGAGTATATACCAGTCCACTCAATGTGCACTCATCACGCAACCCTCTCATCTCCGGAATCCACGCAGTCAACTTCATCTACACTATACACTCTATCCAGTGCCAGTGCATCATTTCTCAAGTAAGGAGACCAAAACTGTACACAGTACTCCAGGCGTGGCCTCACCAACACCATAAGCAATTATAACAAAATCTCCCTGATTTTATCCTGCATCCTTTTTAAAATGAAGGACTTTATTACCTTCTAAACCTGCAAACCAACTTTTTGTGATTTATACACGAGGCCCCTCTTCACAACAGCATGATCCAGTTGTTAACCCTTTAAATGATCGTGCATTTTGCTATTATTCTGAGCAAAATGCATAACCGCAAACTGACAAACATCATACTCCATCTGCCAGACCCTTGCCAACTCAGTTAACCTATCTATATCACTCTGCAGACTTACATTGTCCTCTGCAAACTTCGTAGTACAACTCATCTTAATATCGTCTGTGAACTTTGACACAGTGCACTTGTTTCTGAACACTAAATCATCTGTGTAATACCTTGAACCAATTGATTTCAGAGCCTCTTTTTCGATCGTACAGATGCCCTCCTTTACTCGGAGATCTCCCCCACCTCCTTCATAGTTTGGTAGAACACTTCCAGTTGGACATGTTCTCGAAATTCAGTTCCCAATATCAGTCATACTGTCACCATTTCTTTTTAATGAAATTAAATCACACTCATTTACCTCAATATATACATTAATTTCCTCAATTTCGTTCGAGAATTCAACTCACATTTAGGCAGACTACGTTTCATTCATCCCTTTCTGATTATTCCCTGATACATTGTCATCTTTGTTCCTCATATTGACCCAGTCAGGAAACATTCTAGCATCACCATACTCTCAGAATCAGACCAGATACTTGACGTTTTATTAAGCCCCATCACCATCCCTGGGTATATCCTGCCCCAACGGCAGGACAGACCCACCAGTGGTGGGGACACCGTGGTATAGAGTCAGGAAATAAGTTAGGCTGGAATTCCCCAGCATTGATTGTGGAATCCGAGAAAACTAATGGTAACAGTTCAGATATTGTCAGGAAATCTCTGGCCGATGCACATCTGCTGCGCTCCAAACCACCCCTCGGTGATAATTCAGTTCCCCTCGATGTTGAAACAAATCGGAGGAAGCACTGAAGATGTCAGCAGCTGTCATGGTGCATATCAGCAACCCTGATATAGGTTAAAAAAACGGGATATGGTCATACAAGCAGAATTTAGGGAGTTATGAGCCAAGTTAAAATGTTGAACTTTAGAGGTAGTAATATCAGGATGGCTACCAGTGCCACATGCTCGTCATAGTAGGAATGATAGAATAGGGAGGAGTAATGCATGAGTTGAGAGATTGTGGAGGAGGAAGACGATCCCATTTTTGCCACATTGGGACTAGTTTTGGGAGAAGAGGGACTATTACAAATTGGACGGTCTTCACCTGGACTGGACTGGAACCAAAGTCCTGAGGGGTGCTTTTGTACACGCTGTTGTGGAGTATTTAAACTAATGTTGCAGGGGGTGCTGGAACCAAATGGGCAGTTTAGTGGACAGTAAGGGGATCGTAAATAAAATCTGTCAGAAGCGAGATAATGAAGTCAGCTTGACTAAGGTAAGACAAGGCACGAAGTGGACTATGAACACAAAGCGACAGGTGGTTTCAGGTGTATTTGCTTTAATGTTAAAAGTGTAGTAGGTAAGGCAGATGAACGTAGTGCTTGGATGGGTATTTGGGAGCATGATCTTATTGTTATTACTGAGAACTGTTTGAGGCTAAGGCAAGATTGGCAACGAAATACCCCACGATATAGATGCTTCAGGCAGATAGCGAAGGAGGTAAAATGAGTGGAGGAGTTGCAATACTGATCAGAGGGAATATCACAGCTGTGCTGCTGGAGGGCATTATGGAGACTCACGTATGGAGGCAACATGGGCAGAGCTCAGAAATAGGAATGGTGCGGTCGCAATGTTGGGCGTGATTTACAGGCCACCCAACAGTGAGCGTGAGATCGAGGTACGAATGTGTAAACAGAATATGGAAACTATACTAGCAATAGAGTCCTGGTGATAGGATATTTTAATTTTCCCAGCAGTGACTGGAATTCACATCGTGTTACTGGTTTAATTGGAGTTAATTAACCATCACAACAGTTATTTAATATAATGAGAGTTGATACTGCGAAAGAGTCACGATTATGACTTCTAAAGTAAATTTTAAAACTCTGTCACCACTTATTGAAAGGAAGTTGTAAAGGAATGATGGGACTGGCCTAAAAATAAAAGAAATTAGTCAATAGTGTGAATGGGGCAATTCTGATAAAATACAATTAAGTCTTATTTTGTTGTCAAGCAAATACATTCAGACTTTTGACAAAAGTTATGGTTGAACAGGAAATTGGAGAAAATTTCATTGATACTTTGTGCTGCTACTAGTGCACTTGTGTACTGACTATGAAATTGATTGATCCAATGCCGCAAAGCCTAGTCACATTATGTCACCAATTTTAGTGAGTCAACTGGGAAGCCAACTCTTTCCCCCTTAGTTTTGTTTTGTTTGTATTAAGTTTAGTTCCAATACTGCAAGGAAATGAGACCACCATTACTTTGTTATTTTATTTTGAAGACAACTTCCAGGAAGTTGCTGCTTTTGAGGAAACGCTGGTGCTTCAAATGGCAATATTTCCCATGGTTTCTGCTTTAATAGTGCTTTTTTTAAAAAAAGAAAATGCTTATTTCAGCCTCTAAAGAAAATGATAATTGTTGCTGTATGAATGCCCTTTATCGATGGGCAGGTATTGGCTTCGCGTTGGTAATCCTACTTGAGGTTTTCTGTTTTATATGAAGTTTCATTGGCACTGCACAAGTCTGGTGTAAGACAGCACAACTGTTAAAGTATGACCACAGTATTGCATAGTATACATTTTTTTGTATGCGTTCTTAATCTCTCAAAATAAAATTTGATTTCCTTTCAGAAAATATCACTCAACAAGAGGTGTGGTCCAATGTGTTTATTTCGAGACACTGAACTTCGAAGCGCTGCTTCTTCAGCAGTTGGTTAAAGGAGCAACACTTCGAAGGCCAGTGCCTCCAAGTCAACATGTTGAAATATAACCTGATGTCGTGTGATTTTATAACTTTGTCCACCCCAGTCCAACACCGGCTCCTCAAATCACGTTTAGATGGAGCAGAATTTCTAATGAGCAAAGAGGAGTGTTTTCGAGGGTGGCGTGTTAATATCCAAGTCGAGAAGAGTCTATATGGACCTGTTGTTGGGGAATAAGACTGGTCTTGTGGTTAAAGTTTCCGTAAGGGATTACTTTGTCAGTGGTGATCACATTGTTATAAGTTAGAAAACAGCTATGGACAAAAACGAGAGTAGTAGGATAGGAAGATTTCTTAATTGGTGGGAGGCCAACTGTAACAAGATTCGGCTGCTGGGGAATGTGGATTGGGAGCAACTCTTTGAGGATAAATCCAGATTTGATATTAGGGATGTTTTCAAAGAGAGGTTGATTAAAGTCCACGAGAAATATGTTCCTGCGAAAATGAAGAATGGAAATGGCAAGATTATGGAGCCATGGAGGACAGGTGGAATTGAGAAAGGAGCTAAGAAGATAAAAGCAACATTTGTAACGTCTAGGCGACTGAAAGCAAATGAAGCTTTGGAAGAATATCAGGAAAATAGGACCAATTTGAAACGAGGGATTAAGAGGGCTGAAAGGGATGATGATATAACTTCAGCAAGCAGGGTTAAGGAAAATTCCAAAAGCTTTTATTCGTATATATGATTGATTTGGTACCAAGGGAAAGGGTAGGCCCACTCATGAACAAAATAGGAAAGTTATGGGTGGAATTAGAAAAAATAGCTGAGATTCTGAATGAGTACTGTGAGTCGGTACTGACAGAAGAGGGGGACAAATGTTGAGGTTAAGGACGGATGTTGGATTACTCTAGGTCAAGTCAGCACAAAGACGGAAGAAGTGTTGGATACTTTAAAAGGCACTAAGGTGACATGTCCCCAGGTCCAGATGGGATCTATCCCAATTAGTGAAGGAAGCGAGAGACGAATTTGTTGCAGCGATACCAGATGTCTTTGCAGCATCCTTGAACACGGATTAGCAAATTTTCAGATGACACTAAGATTAGTGCCATAGCAGATCGTGAATGGAACTGTCTGAGAATACAGCAGAATACAGATACATTTGGAGTGTTGGGCAGAAAAATACCAAATAGAGTTCCATCCGAGCAAATGTGAGGTGATGCAGTTTGGAAGACCCAATTCTGGAGTGTACTACATGGTAAACGATTAAAGCCCTGGGGGAAATTGAAGCACAGAGAGGTCTGTGTGTAGAGGTCTATTGTTCTCTGAAGGTGGCAACGTAGTTCAATAACGTGGCCAAGAAGGCATACAGCAAGCTTTCCTTCATTGAACGGTGTTTTGTGAGTTGACAAGTCATGGTGCAGTTTAATAGGACTACTGTTTGGCCCCGATTGGAATACTGCGTGCAGTTCTGGTCGCCACATTAGCAAACGAATTTGGGTATTTTGAAGAAGGTTTAGAGAAAGTTCACCAGGATGTTGCTCGGTATGGAGGGTGCCAGCCATGAAGAGAGAGTGACTATATTAGAATTATTATCCTTCGAAAGACACAGATTGAGGGGGACCATGCTGCGAGTGAGAAAATCATGGGAGGTTCAGACAGGTTGGAAAGTCAGATGCTTTTTTTCCCAGAGTAGGGACTCCATTACTAGGAGTCACGAATTCCAGGTGAGAGGGGAAAAATTTAAGGGAGATATGCGTGGAAAATTCTTCATGCAGGGGGGCACTTTGCCTGCCATGCATTGCCAATGGGGGTGACAGAGGCGCATACAATAGCGCCATTTTTTATCTATCAAGACAGATACATGAATCGGCCGTGAGCAAAGGGATACATACAGCTTGAAAATAGGTTTAGTTCGAGGGTCTGAATCAGAAAAGGCTTGGAAGGCCAAAGGGCTTGTTTCTATGCTGTGACTTCGTTTTAGCTTTTATTCATTGCTACAATTACACAGGACGTACCTTTGGTGTGGGACTACAATGTCAATCACGAAGAGTGTCCCCATAGGCTCACCACTGACTGAACAGGGCAAGACCTCTAATACACAGCAGCCAGACTGTGGTAAGTGATGGAGGAACCAACAAGAAGGAAACATTATGAACAAACTACTTTTCAGAGATGTCGGAGCAGCCAGCACACATTCGTGGCAGAGGAAAATGCTCAGCTTTATATTGAAGGTACAACCTACTGTGCCATGTGGCAACTCCTCCTCTGTAGTACTGACAAATGGAAACTGATTATCCATGAGTCACTGTGGGCTATCAGCAACTGCAGCATCAATGACCTTGCCTCCATGATAAAGAAGAAGTGGATTGTTCACTGATGGTTTCAAAATATTCAGCACCATTCAAAACCTGCACCTATCCTGAAGCAGATGATTCAGCCCATCAAGAGTTTTAAAATGGAACAGCATGAGCCTATTCAGGCATTCTGGGCTGTTACTCAGCAACTGGAGTAGATCTTTTAACGTCTCATGTCTGTTACACAGCAAATGAAAGGGAATATTGCGACACAGGAATACGGGGAGGACTGGTTACTGAGCCAGAAGCAGGGATAAATTCGGATAAATTAGTCTTTATCAGATAAACACAGATTCACTATGACACAGTGACTAGTGCTGAGAGCTCAACTATTTGCAAACTATTTCAATAGTTTTGGTAAATGTAACGAAACAGTAGCTAAATTTGTGAATGAAACTAAAATAGGCTGGAAACTAAGTTATCAAGAGGAGGTAGAAAATCTCTAATTGGATACGCAATTGTCAATAATTGTTCGATAGTATATAATATGGGGAACTGTGAATCTGATTTTTTTCAGGCAGAATAAAAGGTTGAATATTACGTAAACGGAGACACATTACTGGACGTTTTGACAGAGTGTACTGGAGGGTTCACTCAGTTCCTTACAGACATGGGAAGGGTTGCTCCATCTCATTGATGGTCTGCTTCATGTTGTTCACCGTGGCGCCATTGCTGTCGGTATACACGGGATATTTTCATTTCGTCGGTTGACGGTGGGTAGTGATGAGTGGAAGAGTGTTTTAAGCCATGTACCAAAGGGTCTACCTTTATCTGAGCGTTCATCCTTTCTTTCTACGTGGAGACCCGAAGACGATGAGAATGGTTGGCTGCTTCCAAATGAAGAGGATGTGGCTGCTGCCAAGACAGTGTGTATCCACCAACATGATGCACTGTGCATGGACACAGTGTAACATTAGTACAGTGAGATACGGAAGGTCCAACCACAAGAATGGTAACATAAAGGAAATACATTGCTAGATCAGCTGAAATAGTTACTTTTATCAGGTTCTCAATCTCACTTACAGAACAAGCCTGTGTACCAGAAATCCCGAGGAGATATCTATTCAGCATTTAGCACTGCTTTGAGCAAGCTCGACTTGATCCACACCATCAGTCTACACAGAGTGCAACAATGTGCAGACCATGGCCGTGCATTGATCTACAAACCCGGACTAGATATCTGTCCAGCAAAGAGAGGTATGCAGACCACATCCATGCATTGACCTATAAAACGGGGTGAGATATCTGTCCTGCACAGGGAGCTATGCAGACCACAGGAATATATTGGACCATAAATTCAGACTCGATATCTGTCCAGTACGGGGTGCTGTGCAGGCCACAACACTGCATTCATCGAGAAACACGGACTACATATAGAGTCATAGAGATGAACAGCATGGAAACAGACACTTCGGTCCAACCCGTCCATGCCGACTAGATATCTAAACCTAATCTACTCCCACCTGCTATCACCCCACCCATATCCCTCCAAAAACTTCATATTCATATACCCATCCAAATTACTTTTAAATGTTGCAATTGTACCAGCCTTCTAGTACCAGGAGCTATGCAGATCACAACACTGCACTGACATAAAAACGTGGACGAGATATCTGTCCAGCACAGGCAAATATGCAAACCAAAGCAGTACAGTTGAATTCAGTCTTTTTTGAAGAGTTTGAGCCGAATTTTATTGCATTTTATTGATGTACTTTTCCAAATTATAGTGAGAATTGATTGAAATTTCCCGAAACAAGCCCAATGGTAGTTTTCGGGGCAGTAATGAGTGTGTTGGATTCATACAGACATGGTACTTCGGACGAAACTGATGTATTCCGATTAACATGTACACACACCTAGTCCCACTTCCCTGCACATAGCCCATATCCTCCGTAACATTGCCTATCCATGTACTTGTCTAAATGCCTTTGCAATGTTGTTAACAGACCCGAATCAACCACTTCCCCACGTAGCTCATTCAGTATGCATACTACCCTCTGTATAAAAACGTTGTCCCTCAAGTTCCCTTTTCTCCTTTCTCCTCGAACTTTACACTGATGCTTTCTCATCCTCGCTTTCCCAATCCTGGGGAAAAAAAGTTTGTGTTCATTCACCATATACATGCCTCTTATGACCTTATACTCATCCATAAAATACACCTCTGTCAGATACGTCACAGTCTCCTTTGCTGTAAAGAAACAAATACCTACATTGTCCGAACTCTCCCTGTATATCAGACTGTTGACTTAAGGCAACATCCTTGTAAATTTCTTCTTCACCTTTTCCAGTTTAATATCATCCTTCCCTAAGCAATTAGGAAATAAGAGGTCAGGTGAACACCCTGTTGCAGTGAAAGCACTTTGAGACCAGTGGCCATAATTCTATTAGCTTGAAAATAGTTCTGGAAAAGGACATTGCCGATCCAAAAGTTAATATTATAAATTGGGGCAAGGACTATTTAGACGGTATTAGACAAGGACTTTCAAAAATGATTCAGGGAAACTGTTCACAGGTAGAGGGACATCTGGCATGTGAGACTCTTTCAGAAGCGACAAAATGAGAGTCCAGTGACACCATGTTCCAGTCAGTGTCCAGTGCAATGTTAGCAGGAGTAGGGAACAAAACATGGTAGGGACTCTGGTCAAGGAAAAAAGAAGGATGCATATGTCAGATCTAGGAATCGGGGGTCAATGAAACCATTAAGGAGCATGGAGGATGTATACTTATGGGAGAAATCGGGAGAAGAAAAGGGGGCATGAGACAGCTTTGGAAAATAGTGTTTGCAGAATCAGATAAGATTCCATACGCATATGAATGGCAAAAGCATAACCAGAGAGAGAATAGAGCCCCTTAAAAATTGAACAGTCATTAATGTCATAGAGTCATTGAGATGTACAGCACGGAAACGGACCCTACGTCCATCTCGTCCATGCTGATCAGATATCCGAACCCAATCTATTCCCACCTGCCAGCACCTGGCCCATATCTCTCGCAACCCTTACTATTCTTATCCCAATCCAGATGCCTTTCAAATGTTGCAATTGTACGAGACTCCATTGTTTCCTCTGGCAGCTCATTCCATACACGCACCACCCTCTGAATGAAAAGGTTATCTCTCAGATCTCTTTTATATCTTTCCCGTCTCACCCTAAAGCTCTGCCCTCTATTTTCGATGATTCAGAGGAAAATAATTAGGTTTCTTAGATTTATTGTTCGATGTCCTCACATGAGGGCAGTAAAAATGTTACAAGTCGCCACATGTGATTCAATCTTACAGATAAAGATAACAGCTCCCCACTCTGCCTCACCCACCCCCATTCGAACCACCCAGGGACAGAATCCTGGTACAAAGCAGAAAAATAAAGAAAACAACATTACAATGTAACATATTACATCGTTTCCTGTAAAAGTGGGAAAAAGCAGAAACATAGTTGACAGTTCAACAAAACAGTTCATAAGTGCCTGGCCAAGCTGGGTTCACATTCCTCACAACGACTTAAGCTTCCCCACTCCTCTGTCTTACAGTCTGTTTCTGCCGATATGTGAGGTCCAATACAAATATATCTCATGAATATTTACTGTGGGGAAAGACATTCAAGCGAGTGAAATCGGGGAAAGGAATCCATGTAGTGATGTTTTGAAAGGAGGCTGCGTAACAGAAGTTGAAGGGCTGGAGGTCTCGAAATGCATAACAGTTGATCAATACCCAAGACCTGTTTGTGGATGCCAGGTCATTGTGGCAAGCACGGGAAGAAATTGCAGTGCCACTAGTTAAGATACTTGTGGTATTCCTCAGAGTTCTGAGGATGAGTCACTGGACCCGACAAATTAAATCTGATTTCTCCGCACAATATTTTAAATGATGTAATGGGACGGGAGATTTGAGATATAAGGATAGAATGGATACTGCGGGATTATTTTACCTTTTTGCGTGGGTGGTGATGAGATGACCTTGCAGAGGTTTATAAGAGCATGGGGTACATGGATAGGGTGTATAGCTAAGGTCTTTACTGTACGGTACAGGTGTCCAAACCAGGCAGGATAAGTTGAGAGGGAAGAGATTTAAAAGGTAAATAAGTTGCAGCTGTTTCTCAGACAAGGTGATGTGCATATGTAACGAGCTGTCAGTGGAGGTGGCATAGGCGTGGACAATTACAACATGTAAAACACAATTGAATGGGGACAGGAATCATAGTTCCAAAGAGGTATGTGCCAAGTGCAGGCAAATCGGACGAATTCAGTTGAGAAAACGTGGTGAGCATGGACAAGTTGGACTGAAGCGTCCTTTTGCTTTTTGGATGTCTCTAAGTGTCTTTGACTTTATAATGTCTCTTTCATCGAGAATTATCCAAAGCCCTCAATGCATTTCCAGGTCAAAAATTCTCTTTAAATACTTTCAATCATCTCCGAACTTTTTTAGAGTATTCCTGACATTGATTTGGTGCTGTGGACCACGGCAGTAGTAGCAGAATTGTATTCAACGACAATCTGTAACTTTTTGGCTGAGATAAGTCTTCAGTCTACCATGACCATCAAGCCGATCTATGGTTGAGGAACGAGTGTAGGTGAATATTCAAGGGTCAGAACCATGTGTACCTACACCTGATGGCAACCCGTGAAAGCTACCGCACTTGACCGCTTTCATTCCAAACACCAGGACTAACATATGATGGAGAGGGCGAAATGTTCCCAACACCAACAGACGAAGAGACCTTTTACATCCAGTCGTAAATGGTGATGGAAACAACTCACTGAAGGAGACGTCTTCACAAAAATACCGTTGCTAAATAATGGAACAGCCCTTTCCATCGGTGTAAAAAACAAGGATGTAGTATCTGCAATATCTTCAGACAGAAGTGTTGACTCGACAATCCAACTCACGCTCATCACAGAATCACAGATACCTGTCTTCAATCAATTTGATTCGCTGACCGTGACATGAAGAAACAGCTGAACACAATAGATACGACAAAGGCAATGGGCCCTGACACCATTCCTGCAATAGGAGTGAAGACTTGTGCTGCACACCAAGCCGTGTCCCTGGGGATGTTGTTTCATTCCAGCACAAACTCTGACATCTCCTTGGCAATATGGAAAGGTACTCAACTATGTCCAATCACCAAAGAGGGGAATAATCACATTCTGACCAATTAGCACCCCTCGATCTCATCACAACAGTCAAACTTCTGGAAGTTATTTTTTCAGAGCTGTTAAGCAGCACAGAAATAACCCGCTCAGTGAGGTTGACAGGAGATAACCACGTGGAGATGGGGCTGTTGTGGAAATGTCACTGGAATATTAATCCACACCAGGCTAATGCGCTGGCAACTGGTGGAAGTTAAGTACAAGTTAAAAAATCAAGATCTAAAACCTGCTGTCAGTAATAGTCATGTTGAAGCCAATGTCGCTGGAAACTCTAATCTGCTTCCCCATTGTACTTTCAGGAAGCAAATATTCCGTGTTTTCGTGGTCTGACTAAAAAGTGAGTCCAGACACACAGACATGTGATAAACCCTTCAATGCTGTCTGAATAGGCAAAACAAGAGACTCAACTGTAGCAAAGTGCTCCGAGGGATTAACAGATTAAATCGGTCAGAACACCCGTCAACAGCCTCGATATCCGACAAGGGAATTAGAAATACAGTCCAGTCGACCCTGCAGACCCTCCTTCCTCACATTCGAGAGCTTGTTGCAACATTTACAGAACATTCACATAGACTGCACAGAAATACCAAGAAAGGAGTAGGTCATTCAACAAATTAACCTTCCCCCATTCTAGTACATGACTGAGCATCTTTCCAATGTATTTTTCCCGCTCAAGACATGTATTACTTGTTGTGATTGCTCTTTGGAAAAATGTGAAGTAGGAACTACAAACTTCCCTTCAGTCCAAAGAGTTTTCTGTCCCATAGATAGCTAATTCTCTATCACAACAAAATACTACTTCTCCCTCCGTATCCCTGTAGTGTCTGTACGTGTTGATTGATATCAACTGCCTTGGCGTCCATAGCCTTATGTGGGAGAAAATTCATAGTTTGCCCCGTCTCTAAGTGTATGAATTTTTGTCATCTCAGTGTAGAATGGCCTGCCTGTACCTAACATTGTGGCCCCTTTATTTTAGACGTCCCAGTCAGGGGAATTATCGTCCCTGATTCCAATCTGACTTGTCCTGCAGTGATTTAGATATTTCACTGATTTCTCCTGTGCCCATGGAATACAGGCCCAGTCGACTCAAACTCTGATTTCACAAAGAGCCTGTCATCATAGAGGTCAGTCTGGTTATCCTTCGTTGCAATCACTCAATGTCAGATTTGTTCTTAGGTCGTTCAGGAGACCAAGACTGCACACAACACTGAACAACGTTCGAAAAAAGATCGCACCAAGGTCCTGTACCGCTGCAGATAGGCACGTCAACACCTGTCCTCAAATTCCCATGAATTAAAGGTTCACACAC
Source organism: Chiloscyllium plagiosum (assembly GCF_037043375.1). Classification (NCBI taxonomy): domain Eukaryota; kingdom Metazoa; phylum Chordata; class Chondrichthyes; order Orectolobiformes; family Hemiscylliidae; genus Chiloscyllium; species Chiloscyllium plagiosum. The sequence goes on from NW_028270183.1 coordinate 81,099,802, forward strand.
CATTTTTTTTAACTGCTTCCTTTTCCTGCAATATTGTTTTCAGCGATTGGTGTGCAGGAAGATTCAGATCCTTTGCAATGTTACAGCTACACACTTGCTTGGTCCATGTACACTAGTCCAAAGATATGCAGGTCAGGTGAATTGGGCACACTAAATTGTCCAAAGTGTTAAGTGCAATTGCCAAAGGGAAACGGGTCTAGGTGGCTTGCTGTTTGGACGGTCGGTGTGGACTTGTTGGTCCGAAGAGCCAGTTTCCGCACTGTAGGGAATCTAATCTAATCAGTATGCCAATGCCATTCTCAGTATCGACCCATGACTTTCGAACTCACTGCCCTGCATGGACCTCAAATGTCTGCGCAGAAGGAAACAACAAAGAGCATAATTCACTTTATACAGTAACGTTTTTCAACCAACCACTTTCAAAATAGTAGGCTGAAATATATTGTTCTGACAATGGGCGCAACGTCACATCTACCCACAGTATTCTCCTTCTGCCACGTAGTTCCACATTCACTCCACTTGCCTTCATCACCTTGGAGATTTTTTTATATCCAGTTCATGCACTCAATCCAACGTCCTTTCGTACCGTCAGAAAACTGGGTTACATTACATTTGATTCAATCAACCGAATGTTGAATGTCTATTGTGAGCAGCTGGTGACCAAACGATGGTGATATTCCCTGACATCTTCTGCCCTTGTCCTCCTGGATTGACGTGGTCATGGTTTTGCAAGATGGTGTCTGCGGATCTTTGATGAATCAGTTCAGTGCAGCTTGGAGATAATATGAACTGATGCTGATGAGAGTTGATGCTGGAGAATGATGGATGAACTGATAGTCAAACCGGTTGCTTTGCCCTGGATGGTGTGAAGCATCTTGAGTATTGTTTGGACTGGACTTCATCCAGGCAGGTGAGCACTATTGCAACACATGCCAGTCAAAGTTTAAATACTTCGTTTAACATCAACTGTGATCTACTGCTGACTTTCTACCCTTATCAGTTTGATAAAAAAACCTTGTTCCTTAAGTTCGAAACATCTCATGAACTTTCGTCCAGTTACCATTTTATTTATATTATTGAAATATTTACGGTGCTTTCCGCTGTGAGGAATCATGTAAAGTACTGGTGTGAATTATCCGCCTGTTCTCTGCACTCAATTCCACGGTCACGACATTCAAATGTTCTCAATATACTTTCTAAATTTGACTTCTGCCAAAAGTCTCACACTCATGTTGATTTTTTTCTTATATATGTACAGAAATCTCATGATGCTTTTGCAAATATTCATTGCTAATTTACTTCCGTAATACTTCCTACCTTTTTTCTCAGCTGTATAGATTCAGTTAGCGCAGACACTAACTCTGATCCAACTTGTCCATCTGGCCAAGTTTTCCAAACTTTACATTCGCTACAGTGTGGAACAGGCCCTTTGGTCCAGCAGGTCCACACCGCCCCTCCGAAGAGAAACCCACCCAAAACCATTCTCCTACCCGAGATTTACCCCTGATGAACACTGTGGGCAATTTAGCATTGCGAATTCACCTAGAACTGCACATCTTTGGGATGTGGGAGGAAACAGGAGCACCCACAGGGAGAATGTGCAAACTCCACACAGATAGGCGGGAATCGAACCCAGGACCGTGGTGCTGTGAGGCACAGTGCTTACCATAGAGCCACCTTGCCGCCCACTTAATTATCCCATCTGTTTGAACTTGGCCCAAATACCTGTAATCGTTCCAATTCATAGGATTGTCCAAATGTCTTTTAAATGTTGTTGCTGCACTTGCATCTATCACTCTTTCTCTGGCAAATCATTCCATACAGGCATGAGCTTTTGCGTGAACAAGTTGTCACTTTGTCCCTTTGTAATCTTTCCCCTCGCAACTTAACCCTCTTCCGTCTATGTTTGAACACGCCTACAGTGTGGAAAACACCTTGGCTATTTACCCTATCCATGTCTCTCATGATTTTATAAACTTCGAGAATGTCACCCCTCGACCTCCAACATTCCATGTGATAATAACTTCACGAAAAAGCATTTAAAAAAAAACACTGCAAATTTGAAACTATATTTAAAATGACAGGTGAACAGCACTCCGCCGAACACATCATACTGTTATTTGTTTTTCTTCATATTGCAATGCTAAGGCAGCATGAAACTTTTCATAGTGCCAAGCACCTGAGTTTTTTTTTCTAAAGGAGCTGATGATCTCACCAGTGAAAAAGCATTTTTCCCAGATCTATATAAGAAAGGGAATTCTTCCATTACACGGTTAGCCTGCACTTGCCTTAAGCAAAGTGAGACGAAGGCTGAATATACTTTTTGAAACTTGCATGAAAGTATGGATTCTGTACAAAGCATGAAAGATGTATTCATAAGGTTTACTCCAAGAAGTAAACTTTCAAGAATGAAATGTGAGTGGAAGATGTCAAACAGCATGAATGGAGAGACTGAACCACAGTGAGACCAGAGGCAGAATGGAAGCACAAAACTCAGATTGATGCAAGTGCATGGACGACAGACTTAATTAAGCAGCTCAAGGTGAACTGCGTGACAGTCATGTCAAGGAATGCTCTGTAATTTGAGAAGGAGAACAAGGAATCAGAGATATTGTTATTAGCATTGAGTAAAGCTTACTACAATGACACAAGGGAGAGCTAGCCAGAGTCAGTTGGAATTCAGCAGGAAACAAGGTCGAGCAGCAACCGCAGGGCCTTCTGGAGATAATTCAGGAAGCACAGCTGACATTCCTGCCTATCACGTGCTTCTGGTACCAGAAATAAACCCCCAAAATCGGTCCTGACAGTAATACTCGCCAGTTTGTGAGTGAATACTCTCCATGAAAGACCGAGTCACACATGGATGCATCATCTTCTTGTTGAGTCTTTCTGTTTGATCAGAAACAATAATTGCTGAGTGTTACTGGACATATGTTTGTATGTCTGCCCATGCATGCCCACTGACCTTGCTTTCGGTCTTTTTCCACATCCTTCATCAGAACAGATATAAGCCAGCAATCCTCAATCTCTGTGCCTAGTTCATTTCTAACATTCAGGGAAACATCTGCATGTGGGTGACCATGTTCTCCTAGTTTCTCTATCTCTGTCATTTTTGTGTGCTGATACCATATTCCCGTGAGCAGCCTTTGATATGACCTCCTTTTCCTTCAAAATAGAAATCCCCTTAAATCTGGTAGAATGAGCCTCTAGCTGTGACTGTCCCAACTTCTGGGGTTCTGGTCTCACCCCTTGCCCTCCTTCCTCGAACAATGACAGAGATCCCTTTGTCCTCACTTCCCACTGCAGTAGAATCCACATTCACAGAATATTCGTAATCTACTCCCACCACCCCCTGCATGACAGCGCCATCAAACACATAAAATATTGAATATTACAGCGCAGCACAGGCTCTTCGTATCTCGACGTTGTGCCGAACTGTGAAACCAAGCTGAAGCCCGTCTAAACTACACCATTTTATTTTCATACTTATATAAATTCAATGACAATTTTAATTCCGTTAATGGTGACCAGTCTACTCCTGTTGCAAGTAGTCCGTTCCACGATTCTGCTACATTCTGATCCAAGAAAATACCACTGCCATCTGACCGATGCCTGTCACCCCTGAATGTAAAGCTATTTCCGCTCGTGTGAGCAATCACCATCCGAAGTAAAATGCGCCCACTGTCTATGCTATCTAAACATCTTCTTATCTTATATGTCTCAATTAATCACCACTCAACCTTCTCTCCATGACTTTATCAGTCTCAAGTTCCTCAGCCTTTCCTTGGAAGACCTTTCCTGCATTCCCGGCAGCATCCTATTAAATCTCTTCTGAACAGTTTCGAAAGCATCAACGTCCTTCTTGTCATACATGGGATTGTGTGTACTTTAGTGGTTTGGATCAGAAATTGGCGAGCTGAAAGCAGACATTATCGGTTAGCCGAAAACATCCTTCAGCACGATCCACAACTCTACCGAAGTCAACCACAAATTTCCGAATCCATCCTTCTCCGCTCTCATCCAGGTCATTTATGAAAATGACAAAAAGCAGTGGCCCCTAAAGAGATCCTTGCCGTATACTAAATGTAACTGCACTCCAGAATAAACCTTTCCTCGCATCCTCCACTCTTTGTCATCTTTCAGTTTGCCAATTCTAATCCAAACAACCAAATCACCCTCAATCCCATGCATCCGTATTTTGTGCGATAGTCGACCGTGGGGAACCTTATTAAACGCCACATCAACCGTTTTACCCTCATCCAAATGTTGGTCACCTACTCAAAGAACTCAAATGCGATTTGTGATGCATGACTTATCCTTCACAAAGCCGGATTGATTATCCCTAAACAATTTATTATTTTCTAGATAATTTTAAATCCTTCCTATTATAACCTTGTTTAACACTTTACCCACAACCAAAGTAATGCTCACTGGTCTATAATATCAGGCGTCGCCTCTACTCAGCTTCAGGACCAAGGGAACAACACCCTACCCGTCTTCCGGCACTATCCCTGAAGACAATGAAAACATAGACATCAAAGCCCAAGTCTCTGCAATCTCCTCCCTGACTTTCCAAAGAATTCTAGGATAAATCCCATCCAGGCCAGGGCACTTATCAATTTTCACACTTGTCAGAATATCTAAAAAGTCCTCCTTGTCAACCTCAATTCAATCGCGTCTAGTAGCGTGTATCTCAGTATCCTCCTCGACATTTTCGTTTTCCAGTGTGAATGCCGACGAAAAATATTCATTCAGCGTTTGCACTACCTTCTCTGACTCGATGAACAGCTTTCCACTACTACTCCACTCCTATTGGCGATAAAAGCCTTCTAGTCATTTATTTTCCCTGCCAAACCAATAGAAAGCCTGAGGGTTTTCCTTGATCCGATCGCCAATGCCTTGTCATGCCCCTTCCTGACTCCTCTGCCCTACAGCTTTCGGACTTCCCTGGCGAGATTTTAACTGTCAAGCAGCCCAATTGAGCCTTCATGTGTCATCCTTATATCAGGTTTCTTTTTCTCTGGACTCGAGCTTCAAACAGGGTGACCAGTCCATTCCTGCTTCCAACCTCAGTCCATCCTACGTTTGTAGACGATTCCATGAACGTTTTTTCTATCTCTCCCATCTTCCCCTTCGGATCATTGTCCGCATTTCATATATTTCCACTCCATTTGTAAAATTCTCTATCATTTGAACACTTTTCGATTTCCCCCGTAGCCCCTTCCCATGCAATTGCAGGATCTGAAAGACTTGCTTAATATCTCTTCCAGCCTCTTTGTCCGAGGCCCCAAACACACCTTCCATATGAAGCAGCATTTCACTTGTCATGTTTCAGTCCAGTTTCCTGTCATTGCTATTCAGAATGCAGTCTGTTTTACACCGGGTAAACCAAACGGAGACGGCTTTGAGTAAAGCTGTCACACCATCTTTTGGAATAATCCTAACCTTCATATTGCTTCCCAAATCAATAACTTAACTTGCGCTGATGTGAACATTTCAGCCCTGGGCTTCTGCAATGTTTCAATGAAGTACAACCAAAGGTCGAGTAGAACCTCATTTTATATTTTGGGACTGTATAGCCTATAGGAAATTATGCTCAATTCCATAACTGCACAGCTCGACCTCACCATATCCGTACTCCATTTTCCTTACATTCTCCCTTTTGGCCTCCCTATTACCTTGCCTGGGTCTTGTTTATCTGGCTGCAATAGAGAGAACCCATTTCCCCATGCACCCCTTAATTTTCACCCAGTTTATACCTGTTTGTCTTTCACCACAACTAAACGGCGATTCTTCTGTGGCATTGTGCCTCCACATCCTCTATTTCCCATCACCCCCCTCCACTTCTGTCAAGTTCTGTAAAAGCCAATTTTACGGTCCATTTTTACTTCTGAAAAGTGGTCCCGCTGGACTTGAAAAGTTATTTCTGTTTGACATTCGCAACAGATGCTGCCATACCTTCTGATTTTCACCAGAAATTGATGTTTTTGAACAATTCAAAAGATGTGTGTTCAACCATGAAGCACCGTACACTGGGGAGTGAAGGATAATAAAAGGTGTGCAAATTCATTTGTTCTGAAACGACATAAGGCTGGAATCACCGACCCGAGCTCTTAATCATAGTCGGGTAGAGAAAGAGAGGGAAACACATCATTTCAAACAGAGAAGATAACAAAATTCGAATGAAAGGTTTCAAGTGAATATGTTGCATAGTTTTGCGGAACGTGACACCATGGACAGACCCTCAGACGAATTAGAATATTGAAATGGATGTGGTACCATATCAGATGTCAGAGTGGGTAAATGGGTACAGGGGTGATAGTTGTATGGCTCTCGGTGTGCCTTCGGGGACAGACAGCAGACTTGCACTGCAGATATTTCAGCGCAAACTGGTATTCATGTGGTACTGTGCACCACATCGGAACAAAAGCAGAATTGTAATCAAACACAATCTGTAACGTTTTTGTGGAAATAATCCCTCAGTCTACCATTACCATCAACCCAATCTATGGTTCAGTGAGAGTGTGGGCAAACATGCCAGGGTCACGACCAAGTGTACCTAAACTTGATGACAAACCGTGAAAGCTACCACATTTAACTGCTTACATTCCAAACTGCAAAAATAACATCTGAGAGAGAGGGCGAAATGATTAAAAAAAGATCTGATCGAATTTTTGCATTCCTGCCACAACCAGACAGAGCTGGAGTTGAACTCCGAAACATCTGACAAGACAAAATGAGGCACAAATATTATGTTTAATCAAACAATTACTCTTGGAATTGGGATAGGTCTCATTTATTGTCCAGTGGGCAGTTAAGAGTCAACCACATTGATGTGAGTCTGGAGTCACATGTGGGACAGAGCAGGTATGGATGGAAATTTCATTCCCGAAAGGACATTAATGAATCTGATGAGTTTTTCCAAAAATCGACAATGGATTCATGAGCATTATTAGACTCTTAATTCCTAACATTTATTGCATTTAAATTCCCCAATCTGCTGTGACAGGATTCGAAGTCATGTCATCAGAACATTACCAGGACTGCTAGACTATCACCACTAAACCATTACTTTGGCATTCCCCTGAAGAATGGAACAGCCCTGTATATCGCTGTAAAGAGAAGGATGCAATGTCTGCAGCATTCTCTGCCAGAAGTGTTACGTGACGACATAAACAGAATTACAGATCCCCGTCTTCAAATAATTCGATTGCTGCACATCAAGAAACAGCTGAATACAGTAGATACAACAAAGTCAATGGGCCCTGACACCATTCCTGCAAGACACCTGAAGACTTCTGCTGGACCATAAGCCGTGTCCATGGGAAGCTATTTATTTCCAGCTCCAACATTGGAATCTCCCTGGTAATTTGGAAAATTTCTTAAAAATGGTCAGTCCCTTGAGAGGAGAACAATTACAATCTGACTAATTGCCACTCCCTCACTTTCATCACGATAGTTAAACTAGTGGGGGGTCTTCTTTCAAATTCCAAAGAAATAACGTGCTCAGTGAGGTTTACGATAGGCACTGTCATGGAAATCTCACTGAATTTCTAATCCTGACCAGACTAATGTTGTGGCAGGTGGTGGATGTTAAAAATAATTTCAAATCTAATGCCAGTAATATTGACCTTGACGCCAATGTCGATGGTAAACATCAATTTCATTCCTCAATGTACTTTCATGAAGGAAATCTCCCCTGCCTTCCTGGTTCTGGCCTGAAAACGACCTCAGATACACAGATGTGTGATAAAAACTTCAATGGTCTGTGAAACGGCCAAGTAAGATATTCAACTGCATCAAACTGCCCCGATATCTTAAAGGATAAGCGCTGACAGAACACCCGACTCCAGACTTGGTATTGGAAAAGGGAACAAGAAACGCAGTCCTGGACCTACTTCCGAACATCAGAAAGTATCTGACAACATTTAGAGAGTTTTCCCACAGACTGCACAGAAACGTCCGGAAAGGTGGAGTCATTCAATGCATTGAGCCTGCCCCATTCCAGTTCATGGTCAATCAGCTTCTTCATTTTTTTCCCAAACACTGTGTACTATAATCCTTTGAAGTTATTAACTATTGGAAAGATACAAAGTCGGAACTGCAGTCGACCCTTTAGTCCATCAATTTTACTTCCCACTTCAATAGATTGAGGGCTGATCCTCTATCTCCACACCATACACCGAGTGCAAACTCATGTATTTCGTGTCCAGAAATCCTTACTTATATTCAATGCTTTGGCTTCCGCAGTCTTATGTGGGAGATAATTTCCTAGCTTGACCAGTCTCTGTATGCTGATATTTGTTCGCATCTCAATGCAGCTTCTCCCGATGTAATTAATATGGTAGCACCTTGGTTTAGACTTCCCACCCAGGAGAATTGCCAGGATTTTATATACTTCACGGAGATCTCCACTCATGTTCCTGAACCCGATGGAATAACGGCCCAGTCGACCCAAACTCTGCTCCCATTACAGCCTGTTATCCCAGAGATCAGTCTGGTCATTCTTCGCTGGACTCCCTCAATGTCAAGTTTGCCCTTTGTTTGAGAGTAAAACTGCATACAAGACTGCACAATGTCCGAGATGTGGTCTCACTAAGGCCTGTACAGCTGCAGAAAGACACCATTAATCATCCAGTCCATCCCACTTGAAGTGGAGATCAACACATCAATTATCGTCCTAACGGCTTTGTGTTCCTGCAATATTGTTTTCAGTGATGGTATGCATTGAAATCAAGATCCCCTTCAATGTTCCAGCTACCCACTTGATAGATCTATGCACACTGGTCAGTGTGCCAATGCCATTCCCAATATTAACTCCTGGCTTCAGAACTGCCATTCATGAGCTTCGGAGATCACTGAAGAAGTCAACTAACGTATGCACATAAGAATTTCATAATCCAACATGTTTACATTAATATCTTTTGAAATGATAACCAGCCATTCTGTTTTCTAACCAAAGTACTTAAGGCAACGCCCATCCATATTGCTCTTCCTCTTCCACGTATTGGCCTATCCAGTTTACTTGTTTCAATCACATTGGAACGTCTTAAAATGTTCCTCAACAACTCACAATCTCACTTTTATGGCATCAGCAGATTTGGAAAGATTGCATTTAATACCCTTGAACAAAAGTATGATCTGCTTTCTGAGTATCCAGGGCCCAAATATCAATTTCTGGATTATCCCGCCAGTCCCTGCTTCCACTCCAAGTTCTGAATCAAATTCTGTAAGTTATCTTAAGCAGGTTTAAGGTGGATATCCCAGGAGTGGTACAGCCAGTCAAACGTTTAGTTTTAACGCAACAATAATTCTTTTCAAGATCATCAAAAGAACCACAAACAAAAGAGGATAGAATTTTGAATAACTTGGCCTATCTGAAAACTAAACCCATTATCGCTAATGAATGAAGTTGCTCAAAGTATTTGCAACAATCCACATAAACACCCATGGCAATAAAAGGAAAAAAAAAATCCAAACACAGGTTTTTGCAGGAGAGATTTCGTAAAGTGGGAGGATCAGCGCGGTATTGCTTCTTTGGGTTCAACATTTTCACAACTGGTTCCCTACTTTCAGTGTTGAGCCCGCCTGATAAACGCCAAACCAAACAAACTAAATCAGAGGAGCAGGTGCAGGCCATCTGACCCTTCCAGCCTGCTCCACCACTCAAAAGGATTATAGAATATTTTTTCACGAATTCCCATCCACTTACCTTCGCTCTCACCCTATCCCTTAATTACTTTACTGCTCAAAAATATCTATCTTTGCTTTGAAAACGTTTACTGAAGTAGCGTCAACTACTTCACTTAGCAAAGAATTCCATCGGTTTACAAGTCACTCGGTGAAGAAGTTGGTTCTCAATTCAATCCTGAATCTGCTCTCACTAACATTGTGACTATGCTCTTTTGTCCTAGCTTCACCAGCCATTTGAACCATCTTCTCTACTTCTATCTTGTGCCTTCCCGTCATAACTTTATATATTTCTACAACATCCCCCCCCCCCCCCCCCGTTGTTCTAAATTCCAATGAATATATTTCCAGACTAATCAGTATCTCTTCATACATCAACACCTCAACTCCAGAATCTAACTAGTGAACGTATTCTGCTTTCCCTGCAGTATCAGTATATAATTTCTCAAGTAAGGAGAACAAAACTGCGCACAGTACTCCACGTGTGGCCTTACCAGCACCCGATTCAGCAGCAACACCACCTTCTTGCTTTTCATCTCAATCTTTGCAACATGATGGACAAAAATTGTTTGCCTTCCTAAGTACCTGTTGCACCTGCAGACCGACCTTCTGTGAGTCATTCACAAGGATACCCAGGGTCCCTCTCCATAGCCGCATTCTGCAAAATTTTATCATTCAGGTAATAGTCCTTTTTACGGTTACTTTTCTGACAATGATTGACTTCATGTTTATTACCATTGTGTTCCATCTGCCCGATGTTTGCCCACTCACTTTTGGGATCTATATTACTCTGCATAGTTTCACAGTCCTCTGCACACTTTACTTTGGCCCTCATCTACGGTTCAACTGCAAGTTTTGACACCCTACACGTGGTCCACAACTCTTCCTCATCTTTATAAAATGTGAATAATTGCAGTTCCAGCACCGATTCCTGAGGCACTCATCGAGTCACTGATTGCCTGCCAGAATAACACTCATTTAGCTCCACTCTCTACTTCCTCTACACTCTCATCCAATTCTATGTCCAAGCTAATATTTTACCCCAAACGTCATGCATTCTTATCCTATGCAGCGGCCTCTTGTGCAGCACTTTGTTAAACATGTTTCGGAAATCTCGGTTCACCACAGCTACAGGGTACCCGGTGCTCTCTTTTTTAATAATGCCTTCGTAGGTTTCCAGAAGATTTGTTCAGCATGTTGTGTCTTTCATTAAATCCTGCTGTGTCTGCTCAACGGGACAATTTCTCTCGAGATGCTTTGCACTTATTCCGTGGTGATGTGCTCAAGCATCTTCCCCACATAAGAGGTTATACTAATTGGTGTACAATTGCTGATCTTTTCTCCAACTCCCATTTTAAATCGTGATGTCACATTCACTGTTTTGCAATCCGCTGGAACTTCACTAGAGTGCAGCTAATTTTGGGAAATTAGCGCAAGTCCATTTGCTATTTCTCCCTCCATCACTTTTCATGTTCTGAGATGCTTTCCATTAGGTCCAGGAGGCATGCCTTTCCTCAGCTCCATCAGGGTTGCCCAACACCGCATTTCCGTAATAATGATTGTTTCCAGGTCCTCACCTACCTTCATCTCTTTATCAAATACTGACATGTTATTACTCAAACACTTTGAAGACCGTCACAAAATACCTGTTCAATGCCTCTGTCGTTTAATCAGATCCCATTACTAAATGAACCTTCTGTTCCTCGAAAGGACCAACGTTCATTTTAGCCATTCTAAATCGTTTTATGTATTTATAGAAACTTCCGTTCTCTATTTTTATTTTCTGCGCTTTTTCTCATGTTCTATCTTACCTTTCTCTATGCTACTTTTTCTGGCTTTCTATTGACGTTTACAATTTTCCCAAGCTTCCATTTTGTACGCACTTTGGTCACTTTGTGTGCCTCCTCTTTCAATATGATAGATTTCCTTAATGTCCTTAGACACGCATGGCAGACTACCCCTTTTGTCACAATCCTTCCTTTTCACTGGTATATATTTTTGCTTTGGACTTTGAAAAAACTGTTTTTAAGTCCTTCACTGCTCGTTACCTCTCTCACCGCAAAGTATTTGCTCCTAATCTACTTTAGTCGAAGTCCTCCTTCTCTCTCTATTACAGTGTGACCTGTTTAAGCACAGGACCATGGAATTGGATTTTATTTTCACAGTCTCTTTCTCTATTCTGAATTCAACCAGATTGTGATCACTCCTTCCAAGAGGATCTGTAACCAAGAAGTCATTAATTATTACTTTCTCATTACACGGGACTACACCTAGGACAGCTAGCTCCTTATTGTACAAATTGTATTTTGACGTTCAAAACATTCCCTCATAGTCATACCCAGAGTTTTCGGAAACACTGCTTTTCCGACATCTCTGAATAAAGAAAAAACACCAAGGACAGCTTAACTTTGTTAAAGGAGCAGCTTTGTCACAACACTCGACTTGGGATATCATCAAAAATGTTTTGTGAAAATCAAAATTCACAACATCCATTGCTTTACCCATAATTTATTTACTACTCTGTTTGTCAAATATGATTTGCCTTTAATAATTCGATATTGCCTTCACCTATGTTCATTACGTTATAATTAATTCAATTTTCAAAGTTCCCTGGTAATGCATCCTTTAGAATAGACTCTTGTATAGTTGTGACTGCTTCTTTGTTGCTCAGCAGACTGCAATTTCCTGCTGTCTCCCTGCCTCATTTTGAAATATTATGGTGGTATTTGCTTCTCTCAAATCTGAAACTTCGGTTCCAGAAAACCATCACTTCCTGTCTTAATCTGTTAGGTAGTTGATTTTCCACAATCATACAGACAGAGAAGCATGGAATCTGTACCGTCAGAAATACAACACCGTCTACGTTAGTCCCACGTTCCGACACAAGACCCGTTGCCGTGAAGGTTATGATACTCTAGGTGCTCGCCCAATTACTTTTTTAAACCATTTTTTGTGACAAATGCACAGTCATGAAGTGCATTCCAAATCCACAACATCATCTGGGTGAAAACAATCCTCGAACCCTTTCTGAACCTCAAAACCTTCACTTTCAAAAGTGTATTCCCTAGTTCTTGATCCTTTGATTAAAAAGATTAGCTGCTGTCTGTTCACTTTGTCCATTCTCAGCGAAATTTATCCTTCCAAATCCCACCACCCCCAGCCTTCTCTGCTCCAAAGCAAATGACCCGAGATTATCAGGCCTCTCTTCATAGCTGATATGCTCCATCGCAGGGAACGTCCTTTTGAATTTCCTCTGCACCCCAATCAGTGCAATCACATCCTTCCAGTAATGTGGCTCGCAGAACTGTACACATTATTCCATCTTGGCTGAAACATTTTTATATCGCTCTTACAATCTGCACCTGGATGAGTAAACGCTATATTTACTACTCCCAGTGACTTCTTAATAACCAATCACCCTGTTCAGTCACATTCATAGATTTGTGGAGAAACACCCTCTGAGCCTCCTAGTATGCTGTCACTCCCCGTCTGGTTCCTTCTTCCAAATTACATCACCTCATATTTATCAGGGTTCGAGTCCACGTGCCATTTATCTGCCCTTCTGAGCATTCTTTCTATATCTTCCTGTAACATAAGACCCTCCCTCTCAGTGCCAACCACCCACGCAATCTTCGTGTCAAGTACAAACTTACTTATCACACTGATCGCACTGGTGATTCCACATTCACACCAACGTCATTTATGAATACCACATGTAATAAGGGGCACAGCAGTGATCTCTGTGGTACAGTAGTGTATGCTGGTTTCCAGTAGCACAAAGAGTATTCTGCCGCCAGCTGTGTACTTTCGTTGCCCTAAAACTGTTGGAATACTCACTGGTCTCTACTTTCCTGGTTTATCTCCACCAGCCTTCCCATCAAGGGTGTTGTCCAGTCTATGGCACGACCTCTGTGAACATATTCTATTAAATTGTTTTCATCAGCGCCGTTCCTCCCTTGTCTCCAACAGCAGCTTGAGATACAATTCATCCAGGCATAGGGACTTTTCCAATGTTATACCAGCTAAAACCTTCAAACCCTATTCGCATCTTATGACAATCTGTAAAAGAGTTTTCCAACCCATATTGTCGAATTCCATCTCTGAATCCCCAATGCAATTATTCGGTCCATTGCTGCGTCCTCCGAAATTTCGGTATGAAGAACATCTGGTCCGTCAGACTGAAAAATCCTCAATCCAGCCATGTTTCTAAATATTACCTCGGTGCTAAAATGATTGATTTTCGTCTTAATTAATAAGGTCCCATCGTCAATTGGTCGTTCTGGGAGCTTTTCTGGATCTTCCTCCATGCAGACAAACGCAATATAACTGTTTAGTTTCACTGTCTGTTTTCTGTTCTCTACAATAAAATATCCTGTCCACATATTCACTGTTCCACATTTGTTTTCATTTTCCTTTCAAATATCAACAGAAGCTTTTTGCGAATATTTGCAAGGAACAAAAAAAAAAAAGAAAATCACATCACAGGAACAAGCCCTTCGGGCATCCAAGTCTGCACCGATGAAGATACTCTATCTAAACCTGTCGCCGATTTTCCAAGGACATGTTTCCCGTGCTTCCTGTCCATTTATGTATTTGTCTACTTGCGTGTTAAATGACGCTATCGTGCCCACCTCTGCCACTTCCTATGGTAACATATTCCAGGCACTGACCATCTTCTGCGTGAAGAACTTTCTGAGCATATTCTTCAAAAGATTGAACTCGTGACCCGTAGTAATTGAGCCCCCACTTAGGGAAAGAAAGCATTTTGCCATCCATCATGGTTGCACCCCACATGATTTTGTAGACGTCAATCAAGTCCTTCGTCAACCTCCATCTTTCTCATGAAAACAATCCAAATCTACTCATCCTCTCGTCATAGCAAGCGTCGCCATACAGACAACAAATGGTGAACATGCTCTGCCCCCTCGCCAAATCATCCATATCCTTTTGTTATTGAGACGATCATAACTGTACACAGTATTCCAAATGTGGCCGAAGCAAAGTCTTGCACAAACATGTCAAACCCTGCCAACACTTGTACTGAATAAATTCCAACAGATTCCCTCCTGTGGATGACAATTCATCACAGTAGTTCACCACTTTCTCTTTTCTTCCCTTCTTAAATCTTTGGAATGCAAGAAGGAAAGTATACCATATGCCTACTTGATCACTTTATTGAACGCGTTGCCACTTTCAGTGCAAAATGGACCTGAACTCACAGATCTCTCTGTGCATCAATTTTCCGAGGTATTTTCCATTTCTCATATAGTTCGCTCTTGAATTGGATTTTCCAAATTGCACCACCTCACATTTGCCCGGATTGAACTCTGCCTGCCATTTCTCTGCCCAACTGTTCAATCCATGTTATATTCTGTAGCATGTCCTGACAGTCTGCATCATTATCTGCTACTCCAACAATCTTACTGTCATCTGCAGACTTACTCATCAGACTACCTAGACCGGCCTTCAGATCATTTATGTATATCACTTACAACAGTGGCCCCATCACGGATCCCTGGGAAACACCACTGGTCAGAGGTTTCCATTTTGAGAATCTCCCTTACACCACGACTCTCTGACTCCTGCGGCTCAGCCAGATCACTATCCAGCTGTCTCGTACATCCTGGAACCCATGCGACTTTAATTACTCCATTAGTCTATCTTACCAGACGCCTTGTCAATGTAAATGGCATTGACCATCTTTTCCGCACGTTCAATTTTGTCACTTTGTGCAAGAAATCTCCCATGTTTGCTAAGACGTGACCTTGCCTGCACAAACAAAACAGGGACAGGGATGTATTTGCGCAGAGTCAGTCTGTGCCTTAACCTGGAGTCAGATTCTTTCTTATTTTCAAAGTAGGACATTAAAAATGCCATTTTGACTGCTTGTCTACAGAAATGTATGTTTTTGAACAAATGGAACCTATGCACAAACTTGCAAATGCAAATTCAACAAATAGATTAGTATGTGCGTGTGCCTGTGTGAACGTGCGCGCGCGTGTGTGTGTGTGTGTGTCTGAGAGAGAGAGAGATTAATGGAGAGTGTGAAATGGGGAGACATTGAGAGAGTGCGTGTGCATGTATGTGACAGAGAGCTCGGGGGTAATCTGTATGTGTATGTTTGTGTGCTTGTGTGTGTGTAAGGGTGAGAGTGAGTGTATCTGTGTGTCTAGGTGAAGACCCAGACAGACATGGAAGACCTCTTTCCCCCCACACAAACTCACTCCGTGTTTTCAGGGTTTCCCCTCTCTGCAGCCTCTGCTCCATTCGCTGTTCATTTTGCAGACGCAGATGCTGTAACTACAGTCTCCGTGCTGCGTTCAGAGTTGCGACATTAAATCCTCTTGTCTCCCTGAATGTCTGAGGCAATTCCGAGCACAACCTGCAGCAAAGCAAATCCAGTACCTCCACTAAATTTTCAATAACATGTGTCAGTCAGCAGGCCCTCAGCTACAAGTTCGATGCCTGTTCCTTTACAATAGTACTCGAGATGCTTCCTCGTGTTACTTGCCGCACGATCAGCTGTGAAGGACCAATACAGGCATTCAATGATAGGCAACGACCAAGTTTCAAAGACTTGGCTCAAAGCTGCTGAGCCCCTCTATCCAATATGGAGCACAACATGATACACGCCAGGAAGTGAGCAACAGCCCGACACAAATAATTTCACTGTTTTGAGCTTGATAATGCCAGCACTCAATACACGAGGGAGACAGAAACCAAAACCAGTGAAAGGTAGAAAGAGGTAGAAGGATTCACATTCAAGACAGAAAGAGACAATTCAGATAAACACACCACATGTTGTTGAAATAGGGCGAAACAGACAAGAGAATGGGTCTAAATAGAGTAATGAGACTTTCGAGTGTCCAATCACACGAATGACAACATTGAATAAAGGCAATGCCAGATCAGCTGAAATAACTTGTTACTTAAAAATTTGAATCTGCCTCACAGAACCAGCTCAGACAGTATAAACTGGGACAAGCCGACAGCTCAACATGGAGAGCTGTGCAGACTATGCCAGTGTATTGCTCATTAAGCTGGACTATGTACCCAGCATTGGGTGTATTTCCAGCATTTGCCAGTGTATTGCTGCGCCGCTTGCACTCGGGAACTGACAAGCACAGGAAGATTTGCAGCCCATACTACTGATGACAGTAAAAGGGTCTCCTACAGGTTTGTGTCTCGGCATCTCCATGCATCAGCACAAGGCAAGGGGTTTTAAGTGTGCATGTCTGTGCGTGTGTCTGGAACAATGGTAGATGTGAAAATCATGGTCTGAGAGAAAACGTGCATGGAGGAAATCAGTTAAAAGATGAACACCTGTTGGAGTTCGATAAATAGACAGAGAGAGACGGAGAGACTTTGCATGGATAGGTGTTATGAGATTCTTAAGAATATATAAGTAAACCCAGTAACAATGTAGATCAGTGTGCACATGAGTAATGGATGAATGTGGATTTTGTTGTGAGTACAGATACGAGCTGTGGAGTATCGATTCAGATTTGTTTCTGCAGAGTTGAAGCTGGGAGTCTCAGTGGCAGATTATTGCCATCATAAAGACAGCATTTCATAGATCAAGAATCAAACAGCAGATGCGATGTGACAGTGAAGTATCGTGAGCAGAAGTCAGATATTAACTACGGATGGGATTCAGTCGGAGGAATGAAATAGCGTTTGCAACCACAAGAGACGACAGTGGTCTCCATGCTCCCAATATTTAGCTAACAAGGGCAGTGATACAATGAATTGTGGCTCACAGCTGAAACTGTGAGACCCATGAGAAACACTGCCAGAAGCAAACTGGGAGAGTGTGAAATATCAAGTTCATTTGTGCAGTTAGTAATGGTTTGTAAAGTGAAAATCTGGATTCAGAGTCTTAGCAGGATAAAGAACAGTGGCAAGGATAGTAGAATAAATTAAAAGAACAGTGTTACAGTCAAACATGATTTGTAGGGTTAATGATTGAACAGTAAAACTTACCAGAGACACCGACGAAAGCCAGGATTGGATAATAAAAATATTGAATAATGTAAAGTGCATACAGGGTCCGCCATGATAATGTTACTGTTTCATCAAATGTAGAAAAAAACCAAACATCCAAAGATAAACTCCTGTTCATTCTTACAATATTTGAATCTCCCTTGCTCAAATCCTTAATGAATGTTATAATATTCCAATCACTTGTACTCAGGTTCGGATCTCTCCTCCCCCTCTCTCTGGAGCTGCTAATCCCTGTAAATCCTGTCGGTAATGCTGCCGCACATACATTGCAATAATGCATTGCCAGAGCCCATTCATAATTAAACGATGGAAACCATCCCCTGTGGTAATTACAATCCATGGAGACTGAGATTAATCACAGACACCGAACAAATAGTTTCAGTTAACACCTTCCTGGCATCACTTTTTAAATCATAACAAAAGGAAACATGTACTCGATCTCCATTGAATTTATGGCGTTTGCTGAGGGACAAACTTTTTTACTCTACCTTTCTTGCATGTGAGCATATTGCCAGACCACTTTAGGGTTATATATGTTCCAACCAGCTTATAAAAGTTGACAAGTATAAAATAACAGATCAGCTGGATAAAATATCTGGTGGGGAAATTTCTAGAGATCATAAACGATGGTTACAATATTTATTGCTCATTGACATTGTGCAATGCTGCTCCTGGTTTTAAGTGCTCCGTTATCAAATAGTTCCATAACAATTAGACATTATTCAGAGCACTGAGTCTGTTGGTCAGGTACAGCAGGAATCAATTCTGTCCCCATGTGCCTGTTTCAGATTGCTGGAGGAGGCTATTCAACCTCCCAGGCCAGTCACATGGGAATAGGAGGAAGCCATTCAGCCTCTCGAGTCTGCTACAGTTGGCCAGTAGGAGGTCACTTAACCTCTTATGTCAGCTACAGAGGGACAGGAGGAGACCATTCAACTTGGGGGAACGTTGCAGAGGGATAGGAGGAGGTAATTCAGCCGCTCAAGCCTGCTACAGTGGCACAGTAGGAGACCACTCAGCCTCTCGTGACTGGTACAAAGGGACAGGAGAAGTTCATTCAACCTCGCAAGTCAGTTACTCCGTAAATATTAGTTTTTTAAAATAGTTAAGGAAAACGACAGACCTGATGTCAACATTACTTAGAACATAGAACATAGAACATTACAGCGCAGTACAGGTCCTTTGGCCCTCGATGTTGCGCCGATCTGTCATACCAATCTGAAGCCCATCTAAACTACACTATTCGATATGCTTGTTCAGTGACGATTTAAATGTACTTAAAGTTGGCGAATCTACTACCATTGCAGGCAAAGCATTCCATACCATTACGACTCTTTGAGTAAAGAAACTATCTCTGACATCTGTCCTATATCTATCATCCCTCAATTTAAAGATATGCCCCCTCGTGCTTGCCATCACCATACTTGGAAATAGGCTTTTCCTACCCTGCCTATCTAACCCTCTGTCTCTATTAAGTCACCTCTCAACCTTCTTCTCTCCAACGAAAACAGCCTCAAGTCCCACAGCCTTTCATCGAAAGACCTTCCCTCCAATCCAGGCAACATCTGAGTAAATCTCGTCTGCACCCTTTCCAAAGCTTCCACATCCTTCTCATAATGCGGTGACTAGAACTGTAATGCGGCCGCACCAGGGTTTTGTACAGCTCATGGTTCCGGTACTCGATCCCTTTATTACTAAAAGCTAAAAAACTGTATGCATTCTGAACAACACTGTGGATCAGGGTGGCAACTTTCAAGGATCTGTGTACCTGGACACCGAGACGTCTCTGCTCATCTACACTACCAAGAATCTTACCATTAGCCCAGTATATTGCATTCCGGTTACTGCGACCAAAGTGAATCACCTCGCACTTGTCTGCAGAAAGCTCCATTTGCCAGCTCTCAGCCGAGCTCTGCAACTTACCGATGTCTCTCTGCAAACTATAACATCCTGCGGCACTGTCCACAACTCCACCGACGTTAGTGTCCTCTGCAAATTTATTAACCCACTCTTCTACCTCCTTTTTCTTAACATGATGAACAGCAGTGGACCCAACACCGACTCTTGCGGTACACCACTAGTAACTGGACTCCAGGATGAATATTCCCATCAATCACCACCCTCTGACTTCTTTCAGCAAGCCAATTACTGATCCAAATAGCTATATCTCCAACAATCGCATTCATCCGTATTTTGTACAACAGCCTGCTGTGGGGAACCTTATCGAATGCCTTGCTGAAATCCATATACACCACTTCAACCGGTTTACTCTCATCTATCTGTTTGGTAACCTTCTCAAAGAACTGAATAAGTTTTGTGAGGCACGACCTACCCTTCACAAAACTGTGCTGACTGTCCCTAATCAAATTATTCTTTTACAGATGATTATATATCCTATGTGTTCTAAGCTTTCCAACAATTTACCAACAACTGACGTAAAGCTCACTGGTCTATAATTACCCAGGGTTGTCTCTACTACTCTTCTTGAATTGGGGAACCATATTTGCTATCCTCCAGTCTTCTGGTACTATTCCTGTCGATAATGACGATTTAAAGATCAATGCCAACGGCTCGAGAATCTCCTCCCTGGCTTCCCAGAGGATCCTAGAATAAATCCCATCCGGCACAGGTGACTTATCTATTTTCACACTCTACAGGATTTCTAATAAATCTTCCTTATGAACCTCAATCCCACCTAGTCTGGTAGCGTGGAGTAAGGCCAATTTTGAAAGTGTCCGGCAAGCCCGTTGAAAGGCTGATTGGGAGACCGTATTCACAGGTAAAGGGATGGTTGGAAAATGGAAGGCATTAAAAAGTTCTATTCTGCGTTTCCATAGGCAAAGTGTTTCTATCAGTGAGATGGGCAAGGCTGGCAAGTGCAGAGAGTGCTGGATGGCCAATGATATTGATGATCTGTTCATGGAAAGGAAAGAAGTATACGTCAGGTAAACAGAGTTGGGACCAAGTGAATCCCCAGTGGAGTACAAGGGCAGTACGTGGAAAGTCAACAGGGCTTTCGGGGCAGAAAATGTTGGACATGAGATGGCTTTGTAAGTAGGGTTAACAAGGTATTGACGAAATTCGACAAATACGTGAAAAGATTAACTAGGGAGAGAATAGGGTCCATCCAGGATCAGTAAGACTGTATGTGTGGAACCACAGGAGATGGGTGAGATGTGAATCGAGTATTCCCCCTCAATTTTTACTGTGGAGTAGACGACAAGAGCGAGAGAACTTGGAAAAATACTTCGTGACATCTTGAAAAGTGGCTTTCTTTCAAGAAGTGTTGGACGTTTTAAAACACATAAAGATGGACAAAACACTCGGACCTGATCAGTTAAATCACAGAACTTCGTGGAAAGCTCTGGATTGATCTCTAAGTCTTTTGCTGATATATGTGTCTCGTCGATTGCCAGAGGTATGGTGTCAAAAGACTGGATGGCTGCTAACATAGCCTAGATTAGAGTGGTGCTGATGAAGGTCTTTTGCCCGAAACGTCGATTTTCCTGCTCCTCGGATGCTGCCTGACCTACTTTACTTTTCTAGCACCCCTCTAATCTCGACTCTGATCTCCAGAGTCTGCAGTCCTCACTTTTGCCTGTCTGCTAACAAAGTGTCATTATTTAAGAAAGTAAGAAAAAAAATGGAATTATAGACTGGTCAGCCTGAAATTAATGATGACGATATTGTAGGAGGGACTATGAGGGAAAGGCTATATACGTATCTGGAAGAGCCAGCAATGAAGAGGTTTTGTCCGTGCAAAATCGCGTTTCAACGACTTGTTGATTTTTTTGAAGAAGTGATTAAGGGCATTTTTGAAGGCAGGGCTTTCGATATTATCTTCATGGATATCAGTAAGACATCGACATGATTCTGCATGCTAGACTGGTTAGCAAGTTCAGACTGCTTGAAATCCAGGATGAGCTAGCAAATTAGATACAAAATTTCATGAAGGTTGGAGACAGCACCTTCAGGTTTGTTTATTCAAATTGGAGACCTGTGTCCAATGGCGTGCCACAAGGATCAATAGTTTATACACTGCCATTTATGAATCGACTGGGACAATTTTTATGTGTCGAGTCTGTGGGATGACCTCTTAGAGCTTTATGCCATCATAAGCGAGATAAATAAGGAAATTTGCCAACATCTTTTTCCCAGTGTGGGAAGGTCAAGCAATAGAAGACAAAGGTTTGAGGAGAGGGGGAAGATTTAAAAGTGGGAAATGAGGCGCAACTTTTTTACACATAGGGTGATGTACGTGTAGAATGACCAACCATAACAGGGTGTAGAAGCAGGTAAAACTACACAATTTAAAATGCATTTCGACGTGTACATGCATAGAAAGCTTTCAGACAAACGGGACGAGATTTATTTCTGATATCTAGTCGGCATGGACAACCTGGACCGAAGAGTTCTTTTTTGCTGTGCTGTACATCTCTGAGGCACTATCCTCTGCTGAATGTGTAACAAATGAACAGGAAGAGATCATTCAGAATCAGAAATCTGTCAGTCAGCTTGCTTGCTGAATTACTGAGAGTAAAATACAAAAGTACAACATTTAGATTTTGAGGATGTGTTACAGAAGCAGAAGAAAGGTTTTCAGTCAACAGAAGCTGTGAGGAATGTGAAGAGACCAATTAGTTCATGAATTCCACTCGAAAGGAGCAGCAGGATAGCACAAAGCTGATGGAGCCCGTTAGTCAGGAGAAGCAGGAGAGCGAACAGGTATTGGAGCATTTTAATCACGAACAGGAGGAGGACATCTATTTTCACAAACCTGGGGCAGAAGAAAAGGAGGCAGTCATTCATCTGCCCAAGACTAGGAGACAGGAACAGGAGGCAGTCATTCAACGGCTTGACACTGGGACACAGGGACAGGAGGAAGTCATTCAACTTCTCGACACGGGGACAAAGGACAGCAGGCAATCATTCATCTGCTCGGGACTAGTACAAATGAACAAGAGGCATTCATTCAACTGCACGACACTGGGACACAGGGACAGGAGGCTGTCATTCATCTACTAGAGACAATCCCTCAACTGTTCGAGACTGGTACACAGGAACAGAAAGCAGTCATTCAGCTGCACCAAACTAGGTTACAGCGACAAGAGGCAGTCATTCAAATGTTTGAGCGTGGGGCACCCGGAAATCTCGAAGACAATGAGGCCCCAAGATACCGATACACAGGAAGGGAAATTCAGGTAGTAGTTTCATGATTAATGCTCGGCCCTAAAGGAGTGTAGTGGAGCAGACATACCTTGCATATCAGGTGCATGGTTCTCTGAAAGTGGAGTCGCTGATACACAGGGCAGTGAATAAGGCTTTTCGCACACTGGCCATCATCAGGACATTGAGTATAGAAGTTGAGATGTTTTGTTGCAGATGCACAGGACGTTGGTAAGGTCTCAGTTGATCAGTAGAATCTTCGACTTATTGAGCTGAATCTAATAATAATTTATCTCAGTGACATTTTCACTGAGTTTGACAGAGGAATTGTCTGCATCAAGCTGAGCTAGTTTCCTGGTGCTACCATATTGAACTCACCTCATTAACTGCCTACCCCACCCCATGGTGCTCCTAACTTCAATGCCAGCTGCATCTCCACTCATCATGCTGGAGGTACTCATTATTACCCAGATGGCCCTGGACTTTCTGTGATTCCAGGCACAGGTATCATCTTTAAAAGACCAATGAGCACACCGTTGAGATTTCTCAGTTCAGAGGTGCCCTGCATAGTTTACCCAGAGAATGGTAGATAAGGGGCAATTACACCACTGTTTGTCGACACATGTGTGGAGGGCCTGTGGATGGGCTAGTACAGAGGGGACAATTCGCTTACTGGGGGTAGTGGGGGCAAACTATTAGACCCATGATCTGAGCTCACAACGCAGCTCAGTGCAGTATCTGCGGTCTGAATATATGTCCAGCAATACACGACAAGAATCAGTATAATTTCTCCACTCTTTCAGGATCAGTGCCACTATATTCGCTCTGCTCTCTCAAACTCACAGCATGTCTGTCATCGCGCTTAACCCGAACAAGACCCATGCTCACTGTTGCAGGCAGAACCACTCTCACTGCTGTAAGCAGGACGTTCCCTCCCTCTGTCTTGCTTCTGTAATACCCCCTAAACTGTTAGAGAATGTTGTGAAGTGTGCCGATGAAGGAATGCCCCAAATAATGCTCCAAAAAATTCCCAGTTTCAGGAAAATGGCAGTGCCCCAGGGTGGAAACATAAGAGGGAGAAGTAGATTTGTATGTTTTTAAAATCACTTGCACTTCAAATCCATCATGAGTCCATACAGCCGTTCAATTGTGGTTTAGCATTTAATTCGATCACCGCTGATTTGTATGTTTTCTCAGCTCCATGTTACGGGAACTTTCATTCGTTCCACCCCCTGTGTTCGTGTCACTGACCAGTTGACACTCAAGCACCTTTACCAAGGTGTTCATCGAGGTTGTGTTCGGGAGGCATTTCCCAAGAGGACTGACTCTCCAATATATTCGATCAGGTTTATCCTATCATGAAATAGTAAGCATGCTTTACACAGACCAATCAAAAATCTAAACGTATTTTATGGTTTGCGAAATCCAATCGCAGTTAGTAATCGTCTCCCACTCAGTTAGCTTGACGGCTGGTTTGTGATGTAGTGACAGGTCAAATTCACAGATTGAATTCCCCCAGCTGACTGAGGTTACCATTAAGAGGTCGCTTTATCAACCTCATCCCTCCTCCGAAATGTGCTGATCCTTGATTTAAACAAACACTTGTGGTCTCTCTAATGAGAGTCCTTCGGGACTCTCTATCAACGTTGACATTTTAATTTTTAAAGTGAATTTTTTAATTCAGAAAGAGATTTATTAACTGTATAATAAACTAATAACAACACAATTCGAAAACTGTACAAATTGAGCAGCATTATAACAGTGGACATGGACATACAAAGCAGCAAGGTAAATACAACCATCGGATAGAAGAAATACAAAAGTAAATAAAAGTGATAAATAAATAATGGAGCTCAGCATATCTACATGAAAGCTCTCGTTCTTCGAGGGCTTTACATAGTGTACATTCATAAGTTCGTAATTCTTCCTATCTGTATATTAGATTCGTTAGAAAAGACCGTCACGGACATACAAAAGCTCTAAAAGAGTGGAAGATAAGCCTGTATCTACTTATGGGAAAGTCCAAAGTGATATGCTCCATGACCAGCTTACGCCAACATAGAACATAGAACATAGAACATAGAAGAATACAGCGCAGTACAGGCCCTTGGGCCCTCGATGTTGCGCCGATCCAAGCCCACCTAAACTACACTAACCCACTATCCTCCATATACCTATCCAATGCCCTCTTAAATGCCCATAAAGAGGGAGAGTCCACCACTGTTACTGGCAGGGCATTCCATGAACTAACGACTCGCTGAGTGAAGAACCTACCCCTAACATCAGCCCTATATCTACCCGCCCTTAATTTAAAGCTATGCCCCCTTGTAATACCCGACTCAATACGCGGGAAAAGGTTCATACTGTCGACCCTATCTAACCCCCTAATCATCTTGTACACCTCAATCAAGTCACCCCTAAACCTTCTTTTCTCGAGTGAAAACAGCCCCAAGTGCCTCAGTCTTTCCTCATACGATTTTCCTTCCATACCAGGCAACATCCTGGTAAACCTCCTCTGCACCCGTTCCAATGCCTCCACATCCTTCCTATAGTATGGCGACCAAAACTGCACACAATATTCCAGATGCGGCCGTACCAGAGTCTTATACAACTGCATCATGACCTCAGGACTCCGGAACTCAATTCCTCTACCAATAAAAGCCAGTACGCCATATGCCTTCCTCACCGCACTATTTACCTGGGTGGCAACTTTCAGAGATCTGTGTACATGGACACCAAGATCCCTCTGCTCATCCACACTACCAAGTATCCGACCATTAGCCCAGTACCCCATCTTTTTGTTATTCTTCCCAAAGTGAATCACCTCGCACTTAGCTACATTGAATTCCATCTGCCACCTTTCTGCCCAGCTCTGCAGCTTCTCTATATCCTGCTGTAACCTGCCACATGCTTCCTCACTGTCAACAACTCCTCCGACTTTCGTATCATCCGCAACCTTGCTCACCCAACCTTCTAACCTCTCTTCCAGGTCATTTATAAAAATGACAAACAGCAATGGTCCCAAAACAGATCCTTGTGGAACACCGCTAGTGACGGCACTCCATGAAGAAACTTTGCCATCAACTACTACCCTCTGTCTTCTTCCATCCAGCCAATTTCTAATCCAAACCTCCAACTCACCCTCAATGCCATATCTCCGTATTTTCTGCAACCTTACAGATCAGAGGCGTTTTCAGACACCTAACACAACATAGTATTTTTTCTCCCACAGAAAGTAATGATGCTATCTTTTTTTCTCCCCATGCACATCTGCAGAATGTAGCCTGTACAGGCACTGGAAAAGACAAATCGGGTCCTTCTCCAATTCGGTCCACAAGACCCTCTCTATCACACCGAAAACAGCCCTCCAATGTATACGAAGCCTGTGGCAAGGCCACAGGCAATCAATAAGAGTATCCGTAGTCATTCTGTATTTAGGACATGTTGACGATAACCCCACTTTGAAGTGTGAGAGCCACTCTTGGCCAGGTAGACTCGATGAAGCAGCTTTATCTGCATGGCATTTTTCCAATTACAAATTAAAATCCTTTTTGTATTTTTACAAATATCCTTCCAGGTCTCCCAAGAGATCTGAACACCAAATCTCTTTGACATTACAAAGCCACATTGGCTCGCCTGACAGTCCACTCTCCAACTAATGATATAGTGGACTGACTGAGAGTGGGATCTAAGCATTAAGCATCCTCTTCTCTGTAAAGGATCTGTCAGGATTCCCGGCTAAATGCTAGGGTCTCAGATAGGATTTTAAAATCGCCAGTGAATTGTGACATGGGCCTATAAAAATCAGTCCTCTCTGGTCTTCCCTTTCTTCAGAATAAGAGATATATTTTCCTCTTTTAAGGATGGTGATCGGCAGAATGACTGTTTGAGTGATTGAAGGTGGCCCTGACACTGTTCATTGGGAAGGCGGTCAGGATTGGGAGTTGTTCCACTCTGATGTTGCTTCACAGCGTCCTGCACCTCCAGCACTGGCAATGATGCATTAATGCAGACACTTCTTCAGAGGTTACTCATGGAAGATCGAAGTTCTTGAAAAAATACTCCATCTTAATTAATCTATCCTCACAAAGTTCAGTCTGATATCGCTCGGAGTTAAGTGACCGAATTGCTGCATTAATCTTTTTGGAATCGCAGGTAAGGGTCCCCGTACCTTTCCTAATTGAGGTGATGACTTGGGATCCGCTCTTTTTCCTGGCAAGATACGTTAGACACTTGCCCGGCTTATCACCATGCTCAAACAACCTTTGTTTTACAAAAGCAAATTCCTTCTTGGCTCTCTGAGTGTGCATGGAATTCAATGTCGACCGAAATATTGTGCTCCTCTGTCGCTCAGCCACCGAGAGTTGATCGAAGTATGCCCTCTCTCCAGCACCCAACCGTGTCTCGAGCAAGTGCTGCTTCTCCCTATTCTGCAGCTTCCAAAGAAATAACTATTCCTTGTCAGAAACCTGAGCTGTTTCCCAGAGAGTGAATGGATTACTGGCTGAATCTGAATTAATGCCTCAGGAAGCTTTGGAATCGTTATAGAAATAGACAGTGAACATATACACTGTTATCTTGTCCATAATCTTAACCAATAATAATACCACTGCATGGTTAGAAATGGCAATATTCCCAATTGCACAGGACACCACCGAATCTTAGATTGCTGCAGGGTTTGAGGAAGTGATCAAACTTCCTTTGGCATTTCTGCAGGTTCGAGAAGAAAGCAAAATCTCGACATGGGGGCTGGATATTCCTCAAATATCTGCCTGCCCTAGTTCCGCACACAAATCTACGAATTCATTCGTTTGCAAAGAGGGTATTGGGAACCTTTGGGCGTCTGTCCACCGTGAGGTCCACAAGACTATTGAAATCTACTTGTACATTAATGTGCGGCGATACAAGATTACTTAGTTTGGAAATGCATCTATCAAGAATTTAAGGGGGTGTGCCGCAGCAAATAAATACTCGAAACAACGTATTATTTCCCATATATCAAGTCTTTGAGGATTATGAACTTTCTCTGAGTGTCTTGTACTATCTAACTATTCAAAAGGAAGATTCGTCCTATGAAGTATGGCTTCTCCGCTACTCCTGATATTCAGTGAAGAGAAATAGACTCTATCAAACCCACCCTGCTGTAAATTCAAATGTTCTTGTCATCAAGATGCGTTTCCCGCAATAAAGCAATGTTAACCCTCGCCTTTTTAAGAGGAGAGAGTAACTTTTGCCTCTTGACTGGCGAATGGCTCCCCTTAATGTTCCAGGTACACCATTTCAGTACAACATTAGGAAGAACACACTGTAACAACATTTGAAATCCAGAGAGGAAGAACTCCAACAACAAATCGCTGAGCATCAATGAAAAAAAAATATAGAGCCTAACAACTACACAGACTAAATCTACTAAACCTTCCAAAACTACTTACATATAAAACCACAAAAAGAAACGCATCGAACCATTGTGCACTGGGGGCATTCACATACCCCAAAACGTTATCTTCTGCCTCGCTACCAATGTGGTACCCAGGGCAATTAATCACAAAAACTGGCTTAAGCCTACCATAGGGGGCATTTAGTCATCACAGCCACGTTGATAACTACCAGCAGCTTGCGCCACACCCAGAGGAAGATAAAAGTGAACACGCTCCCCATTCCCGACTATCATATAACACTGGTTGATAACAGAAAAATCCAGCAAACATTCTCTCAGAATGAAAAATATGATTATTTGTATTTTTAAATCATCCAACACACTGTAAAGTGTCCACAAAAGTTTCGCTTTCACTGGAGAGCCAAGTAAGTTCGAGGACCTATTGAAACTTATATCGAACACCGCTCTGTACCTGAAAGAATACTGAATCTCGAGTTCCCTTAGTTCTCTTGATAACGTTGATAAACTTCCTTTTTGAATCACCGCCACAGAAAGTTCCTGAAAGAACGTAATCCTGAAGCTCCCGTGAAGTCAGCCCGTCCGAAACTTCCACTGGGTGTTGAAAGCTTCCGTATCTCTTTGTCTGTTCCCGTAACTATGTAATCACACAATGGCAAGGCGAAGGCGCTAATTCGACCTTGCCTGCGCCCCGTAGCACGATAAGCTGTCTCAATCTTCATCCGGTCCGCTTCAGCATCTAATTGAAGGAATTGTGACAGTTCTCAAACAAAAACTAACTGGCTGACGGCCTTCCATCCAGTCTAGCAGACCGAGGATGTGATTTTTTTTCATGCCCCTGTAGCCAAGGTCAAGTTATTCAGTTAAGTAACGGGCCTGTTTTTCAAAGGTTTTGGATCCGCTCCTCAGAGGAATCGATGTCAGTCTCTGCCGCTTCAATTCTTCGTTTGCCTTTGTCCGTTCTGTTTTCAAGGCTTTCAGTTTGCTACTCATGTCTTTGGAGATTGACTGAGAACTGGGTCTAGCCAACTCTGAACATGTCTTCATTTATGGCTTCAATCATTTCACGCCTCTTCGTGAAGTCCACAATCTAGTCCGGTAAGGAATCGATCCTTCGAACGAGCAGGGGCGATTGTCGCTGCAGCTGCAGGTACAACCGATGCTTCTGACGGGTGCCTCGGGCGTTGGGATTTCCTTCATCCTTTGCCGTGTTTTGTCATTTCCACTGAACAAGGTTAAATCGGTAGGTGGAGTAGGTTAGAGCACGTCTTAGCCTGTGCTTTGATTGCGGCTACCTGGGATCACACCACCCCAAAGAAAATTATATTACCTCTTCGTTTTGCATTATATTCCTGAATGATGTGGAGCCGTGTCATTTGGTCCAGTGTCAACATATTCCCCAACACTGCACATTTATGTCCACTCCCTGATAATTCTTGACTTCTTTACGATTTAATATTCAATAAATCTACCTCCAAGACTCTGTGGGAAAGACTGTTCTAAAGGCTCACAACACTCTGAGACAACTAAAGCAAACCTACCATTCGGTGTGTGAAGTTATACTTTGTTGTGTGTCCTTACCTGAGAAAATATATAGTTACATTGAAAGCAGTTCAGAGATGTTTGACTTCACGTATTCCTGAGAAGAATGGTTTATATTATGGAGGCTTGAAAAGTTTACTCTTGTAATGAGAGGTAATCTTATTCTTACATTCAAGACCTTGAGCAGAGCGGATTAGGTATTTACGCAAGGGGTGTTCGGAGAGTCAAAATCTATTGTAATTCTATAAGAAGCTCTGCAGTGTAGAAGCAGGACAGTCCGCCCCATTGAGCCCACAGGGACCCAACGAACAGCATTTCACACAGAGCTGCTCCTCTACCCTATCTTAGTAACCCTATATTTTCCATGGCCAATTTTTCATGGCCAATTCACTCTAATCTGCATGTCTTTGGACTGCAGAAGGAAACTGAACCATTTGAACGAAAAACCCACAGACACTGATAGATTGTGCAAACTTCACGTATCGGCTCACCCGATGTTGAAAATGAACCGAACTCCTTGGTGGTATGAGGCAGCAATGCTGACCACAGATCCAAAATGTTCCTCCGTTAGTTTCTAACATATATTTGTGTTTGACTATAAAAACCTGCCTGATTGTTCCTTTCACTGAACCTGACCCAGTCTGAATCCTTTTTCATTGGCCATGTCATCAAACTAGTTACAATTAAAGTCTGTTGCGATCAGAGGAGAGTGGAATTTGAAAATGAAACAGTGACACTCTGAGTCAGAACAGAGAAGAAATTCACAAATTGGGAATTCAGTCAGTTGGTAATTCTCCTTCCCAGAAATTTGTATTGATCGGAAATTTAAATTCTATCGAAGCTGAGTTCATTTGTTTTTTGATAGACAGGTGATTGAGGGACAATGATGTATTGACAGAATAGTGCATCGGGGAGCACAAAGAGATGAGCCATGACCATATTTACTGGCAGAGTCGTGTCAAATGATTGAATTTGATGGCCCTCAATCCCATGTTCTGATGTTCCAATTAGCCATAAAAACCCGTTACACAGGATTTAGGTCGACAAGACAATAGACGTCACCAATTAAGTATTGTTTGGAAAATGTGCTTAGAAAATCCAGGCTGAGGTACGAGTCGGACCACACTTAGAATATCATGAACAGTGTGAGCGCCCAAAGGAAAGATATTCTTCCATTGGTGGAGGGTCAGAGAATTTTCACTCGGCTAATCATAGGAATGAAGGGATTTTCTGATGACAAGAGTTGGAATATATTAAGGGCTGAACACATGGACATTTGAAAGAATGAGTGACAAACTTTATGAAAGATCCGAGGTTCTGAAGGGCTTTGACAAGGTAGATGCTGGGAAGGTAGAATATAGAACAGGAAAGCACATCAATAGGCCATTTCGTTCACCATAGCTTTACCGACCATGATGTCATTCCAAATTAATCCCATCTGCCTGCACGTGGTCCATACCACTCTATTCTCCGCCCGTTCATGTTTCTATCGAAGTGCACCTTCAAAATGCTGCTAAGATGTCCGCTTCAACCACCTTATGGGTTGCTTCGCCCCACTTTAGACAAGAAGATCTTTATTCGGTCATTTCGATTAAAATTTCTCACTCTCATTTTAACCTGATACGTCTTATAATATTACATTTCCACATTGGCAAAGAAATTCCGACTATCCACATTATCCATGCCTCTTGTGATGCTATAAACCTGTATAAGGTCGACCCTCCAACTCCGACACTCAAGCAAAACATTCAAGTATGTCCAAATACTCCTTATCGTTAACACATTCTCATCGAGGCAACACACTAGTAAACCACTTTTGCATCCTCTCAAAAGTCTCCACATCCTTCCTATAGTGGGGCGATGAAAATTGCACACCAACATTGCAAAAGTGGCCGATTTGAAGTTCTAATAGGTCACAACATGAAGTGCAAATGTCTAGACTCAACGTTGTGACCGAGGAAGGGAAGCGTGCCATACTGATTCCTTATTATCTATCCTGGTGTGCTGTTATTTTCGGAGACCTATGGATTTTCATCCATAACCCCACTGTATATGAATTTTCCTTCGAGTCTGGTCATTTGCAGTGCAATTTTTTCTTGCACTTGACTTCCCAAAATGCATCACTTCACATTTCTGCTGATGAAATTGAATTTCCCATTTCTCTGTCCAACATTCCATTTGATCAACATATTGCTGCAAACTTCAACATATATCCTCACTGCCCACTCTTTCCCTCAAATATTACTAATTAGAACATGACTTTCCAAATGTCGACGGCAAAATTACCACTCAGGTTCCGGAAATTTCCATCTTACTGAATAATGAAAATAACAAGTAGCAATTACAGCACTGATCCTTGAGAATCACAACTGGCCACAGACCTCCAAACAGAAATGCACCAATCCACATTCCTTACCCTCAAAATTTAACGTTGCCACTTCCTTCGTCTCCTTGTGCAAAAATATGTAACCGGGGGCATAATATCCCAGAAAGTGCTGACTCTTTAAAGATGGAGACGAAGAGTAATTTCTTTTTCTTTCAGAAGGGAAGGAATCTGTGGTAATTCCTCACTGCAAAGGGCTGTCAAGGCTTGGCCATTAAGTATATTTAATAAGGGGTGGCGTTTTTTTGGGAAGCAATGTGGGAGGAGGTGTAGTCTTGGTAGCTGTTGGACCCGGTGGATTTTTAATAGATGTCTGTGGTTAGTTGGTCGCAGGAGATGGTGATGGAAGGTCCAGGAAGGGGAGGGTGATGGGCGAGATTGGTCAGGTGAATCCCCGATCTCTTATTACAAGCCCACCAACTTTCACAGCTGCCAAGATTACGCCTCCCCCATCCGACCTCTCTTGTTCCCAATTCCTCCGCCTCTGCCGCATCTGTTCCCAGAATGACTAAATTTACCTCAGAATATCCCAGATAACCTCTTTCTTTTGAGATAGTAACTTCCATTTCCACAGGATTAATGATGCGCTCCAGTGCACCTTCTCTACGTCAAACACCACTGCCCTTGAACCCCACCCCTGCAAATGCAACAAGGTCAGTATCCCAGGTCCTCAGCTTCCACACCATCAACCTCCATATATATTGCATCACTCTCCGTGACTTCCTACCCCTCCAAACGGACCCCTCCACCAAAGATATATGTTCCTGGTAGTTCCAAACAGCGTCCCAAAGAGACTTTCCCTTCTGCGACGCTCTTGTCACGTCCACGCCCCCCACCAGCGCGCGCACTACTCCAGACACCTTGCCCTGCCACTGCAGGAATCGGAAAACTTGCGCCCACGCCACTCGTCTCACCTCAATCCAAACGCAACACAGGGATCCTGTCACGCCTTCAGAAATTTATCTCGACCTCTACCAATGTCATCTGCAGCAAGCGTTGCATCCGATGTGGTCTTCTATACATCGGGGAGAAAGGATGCCTTCGTGCAGATCGTTTCAGAGAACATCTCTGGGGCACTCACACCCACCAACCCCATCACCCGTGGTTGAACATTTCAACAGCCCCCCTCCCCACCCCCACTCCATCAAAGAACACAGGTCCTGGACCTCCTCCACTGCCAAACCGACTCCAACCGACGCCTGGAGGGGGAACACCTCATATTCCGCCTTGGGACCCTGCAACCACACCGGCTAAATATGGATTGCAACAGCTTCCTCTTTTCCCCACGCCCCCACATTATCCAAATCCCAAGCGGCCCACTCGGCCCCGCCCTCCTCATCTGCCCACCAATTCCTGCTCTGACCAACCACCTTCTCCCTCACCTTCATCCACCTATCCCTTTCTCAGCCACCTTGTCCCCAATACACCTCTCTCATTTTTATCTCTCAGCACCCGGCCCACAAGCCTCATTCCTGATAACATTCTACTGCTGGAAACATAGATTCTCCTGCTCCTCGAATGCTGCCTGAACTGCCTTGCTTCCCCAGCAACACAATCGCGACTCTGACCTGCAGCATCTGCAGTCCTCGCTTTCTCCTATGTTCTCTGAAAGATCTCTTCACTATCTGTTACTCCCTCAGTTTTAACGTCAAATGGAAACTTGCTGGTCAGGCAACTTATATCTTTCTCCAAAAAAATGTATGTTCATAAAAAGAAAGTAGTCCAAGCACCAATTAGTCACAGTTCTCCATTTTGAGTAACTCGATTCCACTATTCGTTTCTGTCTCATGTTGCGAAGCCATTTCTCTATCCATTGAGCTATTGTACCCTTGACCCCATGCGAATTGCCCTTGTCCACCAGGGAGTGACATCAAACGCCATACTGAAGTCCACGTTCATGACATTTGCAGCCCTTCCCTCGACATCAACTTTGTCAATTCCTCAACAAATTCTATTAAGTTTGTAAGACATGACATCCGCTGCAAAATAACATGTCGCCTTACACTGATAAGCCTATTTTCCTCCAAATGGTAATAGATCCTACCCTTCAGTATCTCAGCCAGAAGCTTCCCTACCACTGATGCCAGACTCACCGGTTAATAATTACCTGGATCACTCCTGTTTCCTTCTTTAACAAGGGACAACATTATCAAATCTCCAGTTCTTCCGATCACACCCGTGTTAAGGAATGCTGGAAAAAATATATGTAAACCCCCCAGCTATTTCCTCTCTCTGGTCTCTCATTAACCTGCGATAGATCCCATCCGGACCTCCGCATTTGTACACTTTCAATACTTTCAAATTACCAACATTTCCTCCGTCCTTATGCCGACTTGCCCGAGAGTAATCAAAATCTATTCCTAACCTTAACAACTGTCATTCCCCTCTTCCCGGTGAATAACGATGCAATGTACTCATTAAGAATCACATGCATTTCCACTTACTCCAAATATAACAATTTTGCTTTGCCATTGCTGGGCCAATCCTTACTCTGGTTGCACGCTGTTTCCTTTTATATGAGTAAACTGATTGAGATTTTCCTTAACCGTGCATGTCTCATGGCCCCATTTAGCCTTCTTAGTTCATCGTTTCAGCTTGGTCATACATTTCCAATATTTTACAAACCTTCGTCTGTCTTCAGTCGCCTAAACCCTGTGCACGGTTCCTTTTTCCTCTGAGCTAACGCAACAAATTCACCTATCATCCATTGTTCCCTAATCTTTTCATTTCTATCCCTCATTTTCATTGTAACGTATCTCTCCTGAACTCGAATCAACCTCGCTTGAAAAGACCTCTCACAGATCAAATCCGGAATTACCTTCAAACGGCTGCTCCCAATCTATTCTCCCCATCTCCTCCCGAGTTTTGGTGTTATTGGATATCTTCCAATTTAGCAGCTTTATTTTGGTACACACTGGTCTTTGTCCATAAGTATTGTAAATCTTACGGTATTGTGACCAATATTCCCAAAGTCATTCTCTACTGAAACTTCAAACACCTGGCCAGACTCATTTCCGAAAACCAGGTTCATTGCAGCCCCTTCGCAAGTTGGACTGGTTACATACTGCGATAAAAACTACTACTGGATGCTCCGTACAAATTCCCCTCCAATCATACCTCCACCGCTACACAAATACCAATCAATTTGGAAAACTAAGATCTCCTATCGCCACCACGCTGTTGCTCCGACATCATGTCATAATCCGTTTACATATGCTTCTCCCTCCCGTTTACCTCCCTTTACTTCCCGCCCGAAGCATCGATATCTGAGGATATTTAGTTGCCAAAAATACCCTTTTGTCAACCAAGTCTCACGAATCGCAATAACATATAAGAAGGTTGAGAAGGCATTTGGCTTGCTTTCTGTAATTGCTCAAATCTTCGGTCATAGGAATTGGGACATCATGTTAACGTTGAACAGGACAATGGTGAGGCGTCTCCTGGAGTACTATGACAGTATTGGTTACCGTGTTATATTGAGGATATTTTAGTTTGTGGAGGGCTCAGAAGAGATTTAGAAGGCTGTTTCCATGAAAATTGCGTTTGAATCAAATCCAATATAACAGCTCAGTTTCCGTCAGCTGGGTCAGCAGTTTGCATCTTTCTGCAAAGATGGTTTTGTGAAAAATGGCTTCCACAGACATGTTGTGTCAAATCTGGTAAAACGTTCTTCCATAATCTCACAGCATTTTTGGGGCAGAACAGATTGGAGGTGTCAGCAAAATGAGGTACATACTCAGATCCGGGTGACTTCCAGGGGTCGAGGTTAGAGATCGGATAGATCATCCTCAGGTTCAGAACGGAAAGGGGCAGAAGGCTGCACGGACTGGGAATCATCATCGGGGTTATCATCAGGAAGGGGAAATCGAGGCACCTGCGAGTTCACTGGAGAGGTCGGCGAAAACAGTGAACTGAACAAAACATGGGATTATGTGTAGATTTACTTCGATTTCTCGTCCAGAAGTTTCAAATGCAAGGGCAAGCTGCAAGTCGCTCAAATTCGATACTGGCTCAATGGGGCGAATTTGGACCGGATGGGGATATGGGTGAATGCCCATCAACGAGAGTTCTTGAAATTTTGTGCACAAACTAAAGTATGTGACTCCTGTTTTTGGAGGTTATCAGGTTATCTATTGTGTCCCAATTAATCATAGTTAGTGAAGGAAAGAAAATAAAGAATGTAGTGAAAGGCGGAGAGATCAGGCTGAGCCATTCTCAGAAGGAGGCTGAACCGGTATCTCTTCAGGACCTTCTGGCTTTCCTCCGGGGTTTCACACTCTTTTGCATTGCATCGCGTGCGTCCTTTTCGGCCTCCAACTGACTTTGCCTGAAATGCAGATGACCAGCAGGTCAAGGCACAGACCTTTTCACCGAGGCTCCAATTGGTCCCGTTCCTAATTATTTGGCTGGCGTACATGTGAAAATAAAATTTGAAATGTTTTGGTTAACAGATGCAGGTATTTCTCAATTGGTCAACATTATTGTCGCTGCCTCGTCAGTCGTTAGGATTGTTTTGTTTTATCTACTCAAACATCTGCTATCATTAGACTACATTCATAAAAATGTATGCAATGTAATTCTATCAGTGCAAGT
The DNA here is from genome assembly GCF_037043375.1 of Chiloscyllium plagiosum. Classification (NCBI taxonomy): domain Eukaryota; kingdom Metazoa; phylum Chordata; class Chondrichthyes; order Orectolobiformes; family Hemiscylliidae; genus Chiloscyllium; species Chiloscyllium plagiosum. The sequence goes on from NW_028270183.1 coordinate 81,136,575, forward strand.
TGGAGACTAGTAAAACTCCCAGGACGCAAGGAACTGGTTCAACAAAAACAGGACATTCCTTTTACAGCATTTGTCTTTTTGTTCGACAAATCAGTCATTCTTCAGCTCTTTACTCAGCCGCTTTCTGAACATCTGGGTGCCACTAAGTTTGTAAAGACGTAGTGACGATTCACTCCTCTCGAATTTGAGTGAGGAGATCAACTAAAACAGGCATCATTGAATAAGGAACACAACATTTCCAGCAGTGTCCACCCACATTATGGTTTGAGAATCGAGGGATAACCCTATTTGAAGCCATAGGTTGTGAAATTCAGCAGGTCCTTCCACTGTGATTACTGTACCTTACGTAGATCTGAATTGCCCGTTCTTATCTTGTCTCTAACAGGGTTTTGCTGGACAACCAATGGGACGAAAAGATTGGAGTGTAATGTTGCCTGATTGGCAGTAGCGACTACCCACTCATTTCCTTTCGAGACCACATCAGTTACTTCAGCGTGAGTCGAAGATTTTAATAACTGCCAGGCTGGTTGGACAAACCAGGATTACTAAAAGGATGTCTCTTGGAGGTTAAATTCACTGAGTTTCCACAAGTCTCCGTTATAGTGGATCACATCAAATATATCACGACAGCCAGTGTATATTCACAGAATTTCTCCTTGCTAGGATGTAAGCAAACCGATCACCAGGTTATCACCAAGTGTACATTCAAGACGCATCGCCCCCACCGTGGTTATATTTCCACAGTTCAAGCCAAGGCTTGTCATTCGTCCCCAGGAGTTTTCGCTGATTTGTCCCCAGTCGTAAATGTGCAGTACTGAGGCCTGTTTGCCCTCATATCCAGGGTCCCCAGGTGAAAGGGTTGCTCAACAGTGCTCGCTGGGTGGTCATCGGAGTTTCCTTCCAGCCCCAGTGGATACCTTGTTCCCAATCAAACGTTTAACACACAGTAGACAGCATGCGGGATCGCGAGGGCACTGGATATAATCATTTTTACCTGTAAGTCGCGTCGTGGTTCAGTCTAGTTCTGACCATCCCAATAGAAAATCACTGTCCACCCCATTTGCGATGGAAATTCCTGGACTAGTTCATATTGTTTGTTTGGATCATGTCAGTGACAGCACGAGGAAGAAGCGTCGGGTGAAACAAAAGTGAATCAGCTTCTCGATTATTTTCCAAATGTGGGCTGTATAACACCTCCTTCATAGAGGAAGCACTTATTTCAGTTTACTAACACAAACCATTCAGCTTCAGGCCACTCCCCGAACTCTGCTGACTTGACAACTGTATCATCTTTCGGACATATTGAGCAAATTGGGCCAATTTGATCATGCACTCAGTTTCTCGCTCTGATTACTCTGATTCCCCGGATGGTGGCTGGTTTAGGATAGCTCGGCCCGCTTATTCCCATGATATCAGCCATGAAGACTGGACCCTTTAGTTTCAAAAGAAGGAAGGGTTTGTAATGAGGGGGTATTCTGGGGACAATTAGGTGATCTTAACGGCGCATTGTGTATCCTGGAATAAAGTCCCCATTCCTCATTCCTATCAGTGTCATCACCATCCCAAAATAACGGCAGTATGCCAACCATCGGCTTGGTATTCCTGAAGAGCATAATGTCTTTGTGTTTAGTCAACAGTACAGTGCTGAAAAGCACAGCAGGTTAAGCAGCATCAGAGGAGTAGTAGAACCGACGTTTTGGGGAAAAAGCCCTTCAACAGGAAAGAGATGGGGTGGGAGGGGCTGGGGTGAAGGTAGCTGAGATGGAGGTAGTGATAATAGGTCGAAGCGGGGGCTGGAGTTGAACAGGTGTGAAGTAAGATAGACCAATGAGACGTGTCATGAGGAAGGTGCTGGGGTAAGATGGGGAAATGGGGAAATGAGGAAACTGATGAAATTCACATTGCTGCTACGAGGCAGAAGATGAGGCGTCCTTCCTTCAGGCGTCCCGTGGTGAGGGATTGACGATGGAGGAGGCTTACGGTCTGCTTGTCCCCTACAGAGTGCGAGGGGGAGTTGAACTGTTGGTCAAGGGTTGGTCTGATTGATTGATGCGGATAACCCAGAGGCGTGATCTGAAGCCCTCTAAATGTCGCGTCTTGTCTTCCCAGTGTGGAGGAGACAACATCGGGAGCAACAGACTAGAAAACACTTGTGGGATTGCGTAAGTGAAACATTGATGAATGTGGCAGACTCCTTTTGAGCTTAGAAGGAGATGAGTGGGAAGGTGTGGTCGGAGGTTTTGCAATTTCTACGGTGGCACAGGAAGGTATTGGAAGGGGTGGGTGGCTTTTTATGCGGGCGTGATTCTGACAATGTTGTGGAGGGAATAGTCTTTACGGAAAGCAGTTATATTTGTGGAGGAAATTATATCGTTGCTGTTGCGGTCCGTTTGCAGTTGGCAAAAATGATCGAGGATGATGCGATGTATAAGGAGATTGGTGGTGAGATGCTGAGTGGTTGGAGGGCGGGTTTCGAGGGTGGAGGTGCGGGATGTGGTTGAGATGCGCTGGAGGGAATCATCCCCACCGTGGGTGGGAAAATTGCTTTCTTTAAAGAAAGAAGCCATCTGGTATGTTCTGTGGTGTAATCTGTCCTCCTGGGAGCAGATGTGGTGGAGGAAGAGCAGTTGGGAATAAAAGATAGCATTTGTGCAGGAGGCAGGGTAGGAGGACCTTTACTCCAGTTAGCTCCAGGAGTCAGTGGGTTTGTGGAAAATGTCAGTGTTTGGTTGGTCACGGTCGGTGGAGATGGTGAGGTCCAGGAAAGGAAGAGTGCTATCAGATATTGTCCAGATGAATTGAAGGTGATGTGAAATGTGTTGGTGAATTTAATGAATTTTCAACCTCCTCATCGGAGGACGAGGTGGCGCCGACGCAGTCATCAATGTAGCGGAGGATAATGTGGAGAGAGGTGACGGTGTAACTACGAGAGATGGAATGTTCCAATGGCCGATAGATACAGGCATCGCTGGGGCCCTTGCGGTGCCCATGGCTCCCTCTTTCATCTGAAGGAAGTAGGATTCGGAGGAGAAATGTTTGAGGATAAGGACCACTTCAGCGAAGGGAATAAAGGTGTCAGTGGGAGGGTACTAGTGGGAACATCGGGAGAGGGAATGGAGGCCCTGGCCATGATGGATGGTGGTGTATAGTGACTGGATGTCCATGGTGAAGGTGAGCTATTGGGGGGTCAGGGAAACTGAAGTCTTGGAGGAGGTCGAGGGCATGGGTGGAGTCGCGAATAGATGTTGTGTGTTCCCTGACTGGCTTTGGTTAGAATAGTATCAAGGCATATGGAGATGAATTTGGAGGCGCACACAAAGGCTGAGATGATAGGTGCTGGGGTACCCAGGCTTGTAAGTCTTAGGACGGATAAGGGATCGTGCGGTGCGGAGTTCACATACTGTGAGTTTGGAAGCTGTGGGTGGGAGACCCCCTGAGGTAATGGGTTTGTGTACTGCTTGGGGGATAATGGTTTGGTGATGAGAGGTGAGGTCGTGGTCGATGGGGCAGTAGGAGGAAGTGTCTTTCAATTCACACCCGGCTTCAGTAGTGTACAGGTCAGTGCGCTAAACTACTACTACAGCCCGCCTGTCCGCTGGATTGAAGGTGAGTTTGGTGTTGGAGTAGTGGGAGTGGACGGTTGCATGTTGTGAAGATGAGATGTTGGAGTGGAGGAGTGTGGTGGATAGAGTGAAGCAGTGGCAGTTGGACATAAAGAGTTTGTGGCTGGGTAACGGACTGCCACGTCTAAGTAGATGGAGTGTGTTGGAGCCGGACGAGTTGGTCCTCGGAAGGTGGGCGTGAGTGTTGATTGAAAAAGTGAGCTCAGAGTCGGAGACCGCAGAAGAAGTGTTCGATGTCACAACATGTATTGAATTCATTGATGCGTGAATGGAGTTGGATGAAGATAACTGGATTGGGGCCGGTAGAGGGGGTCCAGTGGTGCTATCATTTGACTTATTGATGACTATCCACGGTTTCTATGGTGCGGGGCGGTAACACTGAGATCTGTGCTTGGCGCGTTGTCGGTGTGCGTTGAGTTGGGTATGTGAGATTTGAAGTCGTTGTGACGATGGCAGCTGCGGGGATGGATGTGGTGAATCCCATGGTGTAGGTGATGCTGCTGGTGACAGTAGTGGTTGCAGCACGTTTGAAGCTTGTGTTGGTCTCCGCAGCAGCAGATCTTGCAGCCATTGCAGCGGCAGTTTTCGGGCCCTTTTAATGATTGTGGTGGCAGCTGTGTGGCCCTCATGGTGATCATGGCCGAGGGTGTCTGGATCTCGTGCAAATCTGGGCAGAGTTTGGCTGGTTATCCTAGCGATCATGGCAGCGGTTGTCTGGCGCTCGTCAGATAACAGCCGAGGTTGTCTGGCCTTCGTAATATTTGCAGTGATGGTTCTGTAGCCCTCATCACGATCGCGGCAGCGGTTGTCTGTCCCTCATAACAATAGCGATGGCAGTTCTCTGACCCTCGTAGCGGTTATGGTGGCGGTTTCTGGCTCTCGTTGTGGTCACAGCAGCGGTGTTCTGTCCCTCATTGCGATCACGACGGCATTTCTCTGGCCCTCATCCCGATCGTGGTTGCAATTCTGTGGCGCTCGTAGCGATGACGGTGGCACCTGTCTGGCCCTCGGAATGATGATGGCAGCAATTTTCTGGCCCTCGTAGCGATTGTGGGGGCGTTTGTCTGCTCTCATAACGACCATGGCAGTGGTCACCGATGTCAACACCACTGCCCCCAGAACCGTGGGATAAGCATCACTTCCAAAAATGTCATCACTCCCGGTACCACAATACCAAGCCCAACCCAGTTACAGTCTCCGCCCCCTCGCAGATCCAGCCCCATTCCAGGATCTGGGCCCCACCCCTGCCATTTTTCACTTTCTTCCCAGATCTCCCCTCACTGAGAGCAAACAAACAATCATTCGTATCGGCAGTATCTTTATTCCATCCCTTCACATACCAACGAAATCAATATGTATTGTGACATCAAATACTTCTGCCATGTCTGCCTCTGAGCTCACTTTTTCAACGAAGACTCCTTCCCACCATCCAAGGACCCCATAACCCATCTACAAAACTCTCCACCACCCTACTACAACCATGCCGATCTGTTTCCTGCCCTCGAGTCCTTTACTTTGAAATGCCGACGAGATATTCACACCCTCAACCTGTCCACACACTTCTGCACTTCAAGGTCTTAGACTCACAAAGCCCAGCCCACCACTCCCTTTGCTCCAATGTTAAACATATCATCAAACCAGCAGAGACGGAGGTTCAGTGGTAGTTTGGTGCATTGACCTCTACACAGCTGAAGACAGGCACCAACTTAAAGACACGTCCTCCTACAACCCATTCGACCACGACCTCACTCCCAGCACCAAACCATTATCTCCCAGACTGGACGCAACCTCATCACATCAGGGGATCTCCCAGCCACAGCTTCCAACGCTTCGGGAATTGCTCACCACCCGATTCAAACCCATATGGAAGATCTACAAGCCTGACCACCTCTGGCGAACTGTCATCTCAACCAGGTCATGCCCCAACGAATTCATCTCCAAACACCTCGACGTTGCCGTTCCCCACCCCCCACCTCCAACACCGGGAGAGGAACTCCCCTCATATGTTTGGGATAACAGTAACGCCCTGTAGCTCCTCCAAAATTCCCGTTTCTCTGCCCCCAAACGCTTCGTCTTCACCATGGACATACAGTACGTATAAACTTCCACCCGCCATGACCAGGACATCAAGCCCTCCATTTCTTCCTCTCCCGACCACTCCACCAGTACCCTTCCTCTGACACTTTTATTCCCTTGGGTGAACTGTACCTCACACTCAACAATTTCTCCCTTCGAATGCTGCCACTTCCTCCAGACGATAGGGGTAGCCATGGTCACCCGTAAGTGCCCGAGCTATGCGTGCCTTTTTATCGGCGACGTGGAACAGTCTATCTCCCGCAACACTGCAGACATTTTCCTCCAGTACATTGATGAAGGCTTTAGCCCCATCTCATTCTCCCACGTGGAGCTTGAACAGTTCATCAACTTCAGCACACATTCCACCCGCACGTCAAATTCAACTGGACCATCTCTGACACCTCTCTCCCCTTAATGGACCTCGCCATCTCCATCAACGGTGACCAATTGAACACTGACATTTTCTGCCAACTCACCAACTCCCACAGCTACCGGGATTACACAACATCCCACCCTGCCTCCTGCAAAAAATGTTATCTTTTCTTCCAAAATCCTCTGCCTTTTCCGCATTTACTCCCAGGAAGTCCACAAAACACACCAGATGGCCTACTTCTTTAAACAACGCAATTTCCCTTCCAGCGCATCTCATCCTAATCCCACATCTCCGCCCTAGAAACCCACCCATCCAACCGCGACAGATACAGAATCCCGTTCCTCACCTTCTATCTCACCATATAATCCGAATCACCATCCGCTATATCTGCCACCTACAAACGGACACTACCACCAGAGATATATTTCTCATCCCAGCCTGATCAGCATTCTGTAATGAAAATTCCCTCCAAGACTACCTCCTCAGAATCATGCACCCTAACATTCCTCCCTCCTCTCCTGATCCCTTCCGCTGCAACGCAGGAACTGCAAAACCTGCGCCCTCTCCTCTCTCTCAACTCCATCTAATGCTTCAAAGAAGCCTTTAGTATTCACCAATGTTCCACCTGTACTTCCACACATGTCAATTACTAAATCACTTGCTTCCGATGCGGTTTCCTTGACATCGTCTCCGCGACACCCGCAACAATCAACCTAACCACGCCGAACACACCACCTCCTACTCCCACTCTGCCAAGAGCATGCAGGTCCTGGACCTCCTCAATAACCTGTCCATTACCATCCGAGGCCTGAAGGAAAAACGTCTCATCTTCCGCTTCGTGACCCTCCCACCCCAGGACATCAATTTGGATTCTACCAGGTTGCACATTTCCCCTCCACCCGCCTTCCTCCTGTACCAACCTGTCAGCTCGGCACTGTCCTCAGGACCCGTCCATTCTGTCCGTCTTTGTTCCCATCTATCCGTTCCACCCTCTCCGCCGCCCTTTCACCTTTACCCCCACCTTCATCCAGCTATTGCACTGTCTAGCTAAAATACCCTCAGACCCACCCCATCCAATTTATCTGTCCATCCCTGCGTCGGCCAGCCTAATTCCTGATGAAGGCTTTTTGCCAAAAATATCAACTTTCCTGCTCCTCGCATTCTGCCTAACCTGCTGTGCTTTTCTCAGCGGCATACTCTTGGCTATTATCTACAGTATCTTCTCTACCCACTTTCTCCTCTTTAACAATGTTTGTATACTCCTTGTCCTAAGTGGCCTTACACTGTTTCCCTATTTTTTAAATTTTTTTTCGTACAATTCAAGGTCAGTTAAGAAAATCTTCAAGATTGTGCGAGTTCCATCTGGTGCACATATCTCTATCGTCCTATCACATGCAGAATTCTTTCAACTCGCCAGTAAGGTATCTTTCCATTCTTTAGTTTACAAGGAATGAATGCAACAGCATTTCAAATTACGCAAGGACATAGAGCACTGACAATTTATAAAGAAATAAACCAATCAATCCTGCCAAATACTTGCGAATTTGTGATTCAGAGTCTTAGAAGAAAATGAAATAAATCATGAACGGTAATTCAGAGGTCGAAACTAAACAAGTGATGAAGACACTTTAAAAGTCACCAATGGAAATTCATTATTCAAAATTCAAAATGAAAATCTAAAACTTGCACAGTTTCCAACACTGCAGTCCATTATAATTATCTAGTGCCAATCCATTAATATCAATCCCAGATGAGAAAGCTTAAGTAATTCTGACCAGTAAGTACTCACTTATATTGTTAAAGTTTGTGAAATGACTGCAGCTGCATTAAAACGTGTGTCTGCTTTCATAGAGTCATAAAGTCACAGAGATGTACAGCATTGACACACACTCTGCCGTCCAACCCGTCTATGCTGACCGGATAACCCAACCCAACCCAGACCCACCTGTCAGCACCCGTCCCATAGCCCTCCAAACACTTCTTATTCATATACGCATCCAAATGCCTTTTAAATCTTGCAATTGTACCATCCACCAACAGTTCCGCTGGAAGCTCATTCCATACACGTATCACCCTCTGCGTAAAAAAGTTAACTGGCAGGTCTCTTTTATACCTTTCCCCTCTCACGCCAAACCCTCTTCTTCTGGACTCCCCGATCCCAGGGAAAAGACTTTGCCAATTTACCCTATACATGCCTCTTATAATTCTGTAAATCTCTATAAGGTCACCCCTCAGCCTCCGACACTCCAGGGAAAACAGCCCCAGCCTGTTCAGCCTCTCCCTATAGCTCGTATTTTCCAACCCCGGCAACATTCTTGTAAATCGTTTCTCAACCCTTTCAAGTTTCACAATACCTTTCCGATAGGAACGAGACAAGAATTGCGTGCAATATTTCAACAGTGCCCTAACCAATGTCCTGTAAAGCCGCAACATGACCTCCCAACTCCTGTACTCAATACTCTGACCAATAAAGGAAAGGATACAAACGCCTTCTTCACTAGCCTATTGAAACCTGCGACTCCACTTTCATGGGAAATGAAACTGCACTCCAAAGTCTCGTTGTTCAGCAACACTCCTTCGGACCTTACCATTAGCGCAATAGTCCTGCTAAGATTTGTTTTCCCAAAATGCAGCATCTCGCATTTATCTGAATTAAATTCCATCAGTCACTTCTCAGCCCATTGTCCCATCTGGCCAAGGTCTTGTTGCAATCACAAGTAACCCACTTCGCTGTCCACTGCACCTCCAATTTATGTGTCATCTGCAAACTTACTAACTGTACCTCTTATGCTCGCATTCAAATCATTTATGTAAATTACAAAAAGTAGAGGACCCAGCTCCAATCATTGTGGCACTGCACTAGTCACTGGCCTCCACTCTGAAAAAACAAACGTCCGAAACCATCCTGTGTCTTCCATGTTTCAGCCAGTTCTGTAACCAAATGGCTATTTCTCCCTGTATTCCATGAGATCTAACCTTGCGAATCAGTTTCCCATGTTGAGCACTTTACTGAAGTCCATATAGATCACATCTACCGCTCTGCCCTCATCAATCATCTTTGTTACTTCCTCAAAACCCTCAATCAAGTTTGTGAGACATGATTTCCCATGCACAAAGCCATGTTGAGTATCCCTAATCTGCCATTGCCTTTACAAATACATATACATCCTATCCCTCAGGATTCCCTCCAACGACTTGCCCACCACCGACTTCAGGCTCATTGGTCTATAGTGACCTGGTTTGTCCGTATCACCCTTCGTACACAGTGGTACCACATTAGCCAACCTCCAGTCTTCTGATACCTCATGTGTGACTATCGATGGTAAGAATTTCTCAGCAAGAGGCGCAGCAATCACTTCTCCAGCTTCCCACAGACCTCGAGGGTACACCTGATCAGGTAGTGGGGATTTATCCACTTTCATGCGTTTCAAGACATCCAGCACTTCCTCCTCTGTAATATGGACATTTTGCAAGATGTCACCATCCATTTCTCTATATCGATATCTTCCATATCCTTTTCGACAGTAAATACTGATGCAAAATACTCATTTAGTATCTCCCCCATTTTCTGCAGCTCCACACAAAGGCCGCATTGCTGGTCTTTGATGGGCGCAATTCTCTCCCCAGTTACCCTTTTGTCCTTTATGTATTTGTAAAAACTCTTTGGATTCTCCTTAATTCTGTTTGCCAAAGCTATCTCATGTCCCCCTTTTGCCCACCTGATTTCCCTCTTAAATATACTCCTGTTTTCTTTATGCTCTTCTAAGGAATCACTCGATCTCTCCTGTGTATAATTTACATTTGCTTGCTTCTTTTACTTAAACTAACCCTCAATTTCTTTAGGGTTTTCTGTACTTACCAGCATTCTCTATACGTACCAGCCTTTCTTTTCACCCCAACAAGAATATACTTTCTCTGGGTTCCCATTATTTCATTTCTGAAGGCTTCCCATTTTCCAGCCGTCACATTACTAGCGAATATTTGCCCCCAATCAGCTTTCGAAAGTTCTTGCCTACTGCCGTCCAAATTTGCCTTTCTCCAATTTAGAACTTCAACTTTTCGATCTGGTCTATCCTTTTCCATTATTATTTTAAATCCAATGATGCTTATAAGGGAAATGAGGCAGTCGCTTTCCAGAATATTCAAGTTAGGGAGCTCAGACTCATAAATCATGGCTGTGTCAAACGCCTGCTGAACCAAAATCTAAAACCTTCCAGCTGTTTCGTTTGCAATTCTAACAGAATGAGCATGGCAAGTTGTTGGTGGCTCTACGTGTGTCCCACACCCAGGGGAAATACAACTGAGCATTTAATAATTGCCCAAAGTTGCCCAAACATTGCCCAAATTCATTATAGTTTGGACATCCTGAAGGAAGCAACTGGAATTACTGCAGATTTGTAAAGCCAATTAAAAATATTACTGGACACTCTAACGGATCGGGGAATCTCGGAGCATGCTGCGAACCTTCGGCTTATCAAATGGGGTTTCACCTGTCATAACCGTGGATCCACCAAATTTTTAAAAGCTAACTTTGAAAAGTCTAAAATGCTCTCAGCATTACTTTCGGTCCGGAAACTAGGATCCCGTTCAGTAATCACGCCAATATCTTGTGGCCATTAGCGAGAATTGTATCAGCATTTCTAATAGCATTTTGTCCCTGGCCTGCTTTCCTTTTTATTTTTGAACGGGACAAAAGAACAAACGGCCTCTATATTTCATCTCTCAAAGATTATCGGCCGGTGATCTGGAAGGACCTGGATATCTATTACCTTGATTGGAGCACATTTACCACGACGTTTCGGTGTTTTCCTCCAGACACAAATAGACCTTGATCAGCGAGATTGGTTTCATTTGTCCCTACCGGCAGACATTCTCCTGCATTTAGAATTCAGCAATTCCATTATCCTGGAATGGAAGAAAAGGACAACAGGAAGCAAAGGACAAACACCAAAACAAACAGGCCAAAGCCGAACACACAAACAAGACAAAACAGCAAAGCATGACAAGAAAAAACAGATACAACAGAGAAACAGATTCAGACAACAAATATCGGGATTCCTGCCAACAACACAAGGCAAATACCACCGAAATAAACACAAAGTGTGGCGCGGTGTCCTTCAACCCAAGATTGCTTCAGAGATTCAGAACAGCCCGTACTTAATAGGGAACCCAGCTCCATACTCACGCCAGTCGGCTCAAAGGACAAAATGCTGGAGGAGTTTTATGAAACCCTCCAAAAGCAACCGCTCTTGGGCACAGGCCGTAGCTGGAAGCTCACTGAATGTAAGAGGAAAAAGAAAATGATTCTGCGGGATCAAAACAAAATGAAAAAAGACCCTCTGGTGGCACAGCCAAAGGGAAACACTCTGGCCGGCAACTTAGGGAAACGCCGCCAGCGGTGAATTAAACTCTCCTGTGTTGTGGCGAGAAAATAGTATTTAAAACAACGCAGGACCCCGTACATCAAATGAGGAACCGCGTACGCCTTATAAACTCAAACCCAACCTCTTATTAGTGAAATAAAAACGCAGAACATTGTCGGTTCAGGAACAAAACGTCGTTTACCTTCTTCAATCAAAACACAATCCCGTAATAGTAAAGAAAACACAGAGCAAGGTTTCGTAAGGGAGGAAACTGCGTCTCACATCTCAACTCAAAACTCAACCCGATTGTTTTAGGGAAGAATTCTCGTCTCCCTTTTCAAGTAAAAACAAAATCGCCGACTCAGGGAGTTTGCAAATAAAAAGAAAAAAAAAATAAAAGTTTCAGGTCCAAAAATCTCGTGTCATAGAAGTCCTGCAGATGTCTTCAACTTTAAGAACTGGCATAAAATTATGCTGTGGGTGACTCGCTTGTTGCGGTCTAATTTCAAGGAACAATAACCTGCGCCACACAAATCTTGAGGTATTGACTGCCGTGTGCTCAAGGGGAGAGACAAGTCGATCTTATTGTCAAAAGTCACTCCGACGAGATGGAGAGAGCTGAGTGATTGTGTAGGTTACAATCATTTAACAATTCGCAAACGTTCATTTCCCGACAATGAGCAAGAGGTCACTCAGCCCAGTCACGAGCCCCAGTCACATATCGTCTGGACAGTGCTGCTTAATAGTCGATCAACAAGAGTTAGTATGGGAATAAATGCCTGTAAGAGAAGAAAATTCCCTTGTGGAACGAGTGCACTATCAGGTGCGACGACATCTGCTGACCATGCATCCATCTCACTGAGCCTGGGAAAGTACAAGCTTGATGAAGCAGACACTGATACAAACGTAAAAATACTTTCCAGGTTTTGAATATATGAAAAGATGTTTGAACATAGAACATAGAACATAGAAAAATACAGCGCAGTACAGGCCCATTGGCCCACGATGTTGCACCGATCCAAGCCCACCTAACCTACACTAGCCCACTATCGTCCATATGCCTATCCAATGTCCGTTTAAATGCCCATAAAGAAGGAGAGTCCACCACTGCTACTGGCAGGGCATTCCATGAACTCACGACTCGCTGAGTAAAGAATCTACCCCGAACATTTGTCCTCTACCTACAACCCCTTAATTTAAAGCTACGCCCCCTCGTAATAGCTGACTCCATGCGTGGAAAAAGGTTCTCATGGTCGACTCTATCTAAAACCCTAATCATCCTAGACACCTCTATCAAGTCACCCCTAAGCCTTCTTTTCTCCAATGAAAACAGCCCCACGTGCCTCAGCCTTTCCTCATACGATCTTCCTACCATACCAGGCAACATCCTGGTAAACCTCCTCTGCACCCGTTCCAGTGCCTCCTCATCCTTCCTATAGTATGGCGACCAAAACTGCACACAATACCCCAGTTGCGGCCGCACCAGAGTCTTATACAACTGCAACATGACCTCAGGACTCCGGAACTCAATTCCTCTACCAATAAAAGCCAGTACGCCATATGCCTTCTTCACGCACTATTCCCTGGGTGGCAACTTTCAGAAATCTGTGTACATTGATACCAAGATCCCTCTGGTCATCCACATTACCAAGCATCCTACCATTAGCCCAGTACCTCATCTTCTTGTTATTCTTACCAAAGTGAGTCACTTCAGACTTACCTATATTGAACTCCATTTGCCACCTTTCTGCCCAGCTCTGCAGCTTATCTATATCCCGCTGTAACCTGCCACATCCTTCCTCACTGTCAACAACTCCACAGACTTTCGCATCATCCAAAAACTTGCTCACCCAACCTTCTCGCCCCTCCTCCAGGTCATTTATATAAATGACAAACAGCAATGGTCCCAAAACAGGTCTTTGCGGAACATCCTTAGTAACTGCACTCCAAGATGAACCTTTACCATCAACTACTACCCTCTGTCTTCTTCCAGCCAGCAAATTCCTAATCCAAACCTCCAACTCACCCTCAATGCCATACCTTCGTATTTTATGCAGTAGCCTACCATGTTGAACCTTATCAAATACCTTACTAAAATCCATACACACCACATCTACGGCTTTACCATCGTCCACCTCCTTAGTAACCTTCTCACAGAATGCAATAAGGTTTGTGAGGCACGACCTGCCCTTCACAAAACCATGCTGACTATCCTTGATCACATTATTCCTATCCAGATGTTCAAAAATCCTATCCCTTACAATTCCCTCTAAGACTTTGCCACAACAGAAGTGAGACTCACCGGCCTACAGTTACAAGGGTTATCCCTACTCCCCTTCTTGAACAAGGGAACCACATTTGCTATCATCCAGTCTTCTGGCACTAATCCTGTAGACAACGAGGACATAAAAATCAAGGCCAATGGCTCTGCAATCTCCTCCCTTGCTTCCCAGAGAATCCTAGGATAAATGCCATCAGGTCCAGAGGACTTATCTATTTTCACCCTTTCCCGAATTTCCAACGCCTCTTCCCTACATACCTCAAAGCCATCCATTCTAATTAATTGTGACTCAGTATTCACATCGGCAACAATGTTCTGTTCCTGAGTGAATACTGACGAAAAGTATTCATTCAGTGTCTCCCCAACCTCTTCAGCCTCCACACGCAACTTCCCACAACTATCCTTGACTGGACCTATTCCTACCCTCGTCATTTTTTTTTATTCCTGACATCCATATAGAAAGCCTTAGGGTTTTCCCTAATCCTACCAACTAAGGACTTTTCATGTCCCCTCCTTTCTGCTTTTAGATCTCTCTTCAGATCCTTCCTGGCTACCTTATAATTAACAATCACCCCAATTGAACCTTCATGCCTCTTCCCATGAACAAGGGATTCCAATTCCTTATTAAACCATGACTCCCTCACACGACCCTTTCCTCTCTGCCTGACAGGTACATACTTATCAAGGACACTCAATAGTTGCTCCTTGAACAAGCTCCACATATCAATTGCGCCCTTCCCTTGAAGCCTACTTTTCCAAGCGAAGCATCCTAAGTCGTGCCTCACCGCATCATAATTTCCCTGCCCCCAGCTATAACTCTTGCCCTGCAGTGCACACTTATCCCTCTCCATCACGAGAGTAAAAGTCACCGAATTGTGGTCACTGTCCCCAAAGTGCTCACCTACCTCCAATTCTAACACCTGGCCTGGTTCGTTACCCAGAACCAAATCCAGTATGGCCTCACCTCTTGTTGGTCTGTCTACATATTGTGTCAGGAAACCCTCCTGCACACATTGGACAAACACCGACCCATCTAACGAACTCGAGATAAAGCTTTCCCAGTCAATATCTGGAAAGTTAAAGTCCCCCATAACAACCACCCTATTACTTTCACTCTTCTCCTGAATCATCCTCGCAATCCTTTCTTCAACGTCTCTAGGATTATTAGGAGGCCTGTAGAAAACTCCTAACAGGGTGACCTCACCTTTCCTATTCCGAACCTCAGCCCAAACTACGTCAGATGGCGAGTCTTCATCCATCGTCCTTTCCATGTCTGTAATACTATCTTTGACAAGCAGTGCCACACATGCTCCTCTTTTACCTCCACCTCTGACCCTACTAAAACATTTAATGCCTGGAACACGCAACAGCCAATCCTGTCCCTGTTCTACCCATGTCTCCGTAATAGCCACAACACCGATATCCCAGGTACCAACCCATGCAAGTTCACCTACCTTATTTCATATACTTCTTGCATTGAAGTATGCACACTTCAAGCCATTTTCCTGTTTACAGGCACCCTCATTTGAGATTGATGCCAGGTTCCTAACCTCCCTACACTCCAGGTCCTGCACCCTAAAGCTACAGTCTAGGTTCCCATGCGCCTGCAGAGTTAGATTAAACAACTCCGAAGAGCATTAGCAAATCTCCCCCCAAGGATACTGGTGCCCCTCAGGTTCAGGTTTAGACAATCCTCTTTTTCGAGGTCCCACCTTCCCCAGAAAGAACGCCAGTTATCCAGATGCCGGAATCCCTCCCTCATGCACCATCCCTGTAACCACGCATTTAACTGTTCTCTCTCCCTATTCCTCGACTCTCTATCACGTGGCATGGGTAACAAACCAGAGACAACAACTCTGTTTGTTCTAACTCTGAGCTTCCAACTTAGCTCCCTGAAAGCCTGCCTAATATCCTCAGCCCTATTCCTACCTATGTCGTTGGTGCCAATGTGGACCACGACTTCGGGCTGCTCCCCCTCCCCCTTAAGGACCCCAAAAACACGATCACCCGTGCACCTGGGAGGCATCATACCAAACTGAGTCTCTCTCGCCCCCACAAAACCGCCTATCTGTGCCCCGAACTATCGAGTCCACAATCACTATTGCTCTGCTCTTCTCCACCCTTCCCTTCTGAGCAACGGGGACAGGCTCCGTGCCAGAGGCCTGAACCTCATTGCTTACCTCTGGTAAGTCGTCCCCCCCACACGTATGTGGCACGGTGGGTTATACGTGGGTTTTGACACGTCTCTCAGAGAAGGATACAGAAAATCTCTAGGAAATACCACAGGATCGTGTGACATGTGCAATTAAACCCGGGAAGCATGCATTTCAGTGGCATGTTAGTATCTGGAAGACTGAATATTGATGGGTCTGATGGACCAGCTGTCCTTCATACCAGAATTTCGCAGGAAGATCTATCGATTGTGTTGCCAATCAATTTATTCTTCCCTATTCACTTTCAAAGATCATAAATGCATTCCATTGATGCAAAAAAGGAAGAAGAGGGACAATGGAGAACTACAGACCAAAAAAACCTTTCATGAACGAGAAGGAATTTATTATAAAGAATGTGATATTTGATACTCAGAAAGTAAGGACATTCGGAGCAGCACCTGAAAATAGGAAGTTTAAAATTATATCTGAATTCATTTCAAGCATGCAGGTGATGATTGCAATGTTATTTTTCTCTCTTTCCATGGATGCTATCTGACTGGCTGTGATCCCGACTATTTGTTGTTGTCAGTACAGATATCAGCATCTGATCCGACTCAAAGTAAGGACATATTGCAACACTTACACCGTGTTCATGAGACTGTATCTGGTGACTGTGTATAGTTTCGGTGTCGTGATGCAAAGCATCATATATTGACTATATTTGCTGTATGGAATTATCCAGATTAATTCCTCAGATGCCAAGATTCTCTGATGAGTGAACTCGGTCTTTGTTGTCAACAGTTTCAAGGAATTAGAGGTGTTCGTAGTGAAACTTAGGAACATCACATGGAGGAGATTGTCTACCACAGGACCCGGAGAACTGTTGGCAAGCAAGCTTAGGGAGAATCCCAGTATATTCTAAGCATACATCAAATGAAACAAAATAGCCACGGGACCTGCCAGAGAAACAAACAACAATTAATGTGGTTCCACTGGATGGGAAATATATCAGGGATGTAATAGATAACCACAGAGAAGTCAGTATCAAATCATTGCTCAGGAATGTATTGGAGAAACTACGGAAAGGAGATAAAGGATTTCCATTTCGAGGCAATATTTGAACAACAATAGTGATGATAACGTTAACGGAATTTAGCTATGTGCAACAACTTTGATTAAATTTGTTTGAGATACTCGCCTCATTAGTTCGTTCAAAACCCCAAATAGGAAACTGATTTAAAAAAAGCAAAATATTATTATGATATGACCATTTTAACACATTACATTCGAAAATATTTTAGTGCAGGAGACAGTGGGTCGTATTTGAAACCATTTTTCAGCAGGAGAACAAGGCCTCCTGGTCTGCTACAGGGATCAGCGCTGTGTTGCGCATTATGTGTGGTATTTCTGAATGATGTAGAGAGGAATATGAATGGGGGGTGTAATAAGTACATTCGCACATTCCCTGCAAAGGGAGTTGTCACGGATATCCACACAGACATTATGCTATAGGAATATATGGATGCAATGGTCAGACTGGCAGTTCAATGGCGGATGAAATGTAACTCCATTAAATATGAAGTTAGGGGGATCCAAGATGGCGGCGACCCAGGAAGACTGAGTCTATAGTGCTCCTCCCAAGACTTGGGCACAGTGGGTCACCTACCCCCTACCAAGCTCACCAAATCATTTATAAATCATTTATAATAGTTTAGTAACTCAATTAGTTGTGTAATATTACATTTAAACAACTTAATCCTAAGTTAAAATGACTAAAGGGAAGGGAGCCCGCAGCACTCAGCAAGCAGGAAACCCTCCCCCACACTCTCCAGCTGCAGCAGAGGCGTCCACAGCCGCCCCGGGGGACTTACCAACAGTCGCAAGTCTTGCAGAAATGCTTTCCAAGCTTGACTCGAAAATCGATGCTTTTATCGTCGAATCCAGAAATCGTTGGGAGTCGCTCTCGGCCGCGCTGCAGAAGCACGACCGTGAGATTGAAGAAATTCAACTCCGATTCGGAGGGGCGGAGCTAAAGGCCGCGACCTCCAAGACAACCGCTCAATCGGCCTTGGATCAGGTCCGGACTCTCGAGCAGCGAGTCCGGACCCTGGAAAATCATATTGACGACCTCGATAATCGAGGTCGCCGAAAAAATATTCGTTTGCTGGGCCTTCCCGAACGGGAAGAGGAAGGCCAGCTTACAGCATTCCTGGAGCAGTGGCTGCCACAACTTTTAAATCTGCAAGCTGGATCAGGCCAGGTAAGGGTGGAATGGGCCTACCGGGTAGCAATACGCGGGCCCGGCTCGAACCAGCGCCCACGCCCGGTCCTGTTCCGGCTGCAGAGCTACAGGCAAATACTCCTGGAAGCCTCGAGAAATCTAGGAAAAGACCCCCAAGCTATGATCTACAAAGGATCCAAGATCATGCTATTTCAGGACTTTTCCCCGGCTCTGGTTCGAAAGAGGAAGGCATTCGACGAGGCGAAGAAGCGTTTAAGGGACTTAAATGTTCAGTACTCCTTACGCGACCCAGCGATGTTACGCTTTAACCATGAAGGATCCGTATATAACTTTGGATCAACAGAAAAGGCTAAGGAATTCTTGGACTCTCTTAGATAAACTGTAGGACATAATGGATGTTGGTCTGCCTTTCCCCGCCCTCCCCCCCCCCCCCCGGTTTTGGTTTATATCCCCTCCCTTTTTTTTCTTACCTTACTGCTTAATATTATCATGGGGGGTGGGGAGAGGGATTTGATTTTCTCAACACGTTATTATTTTATGTATATATGAGGGATGTATGTATATGTGTGTGTATGTGTATATATATATATATATATATGTGTGTGTGTGTATGTGTATGTATATATATATATGTATATATATATAAGCTGGGGGATTTGGTTAATGTTGGTGGGGGGAGGTGGTTACCTTATTCGATTTTACCCCTGTCTTTAGGAGCGGGGTTGTTTTTCCCTTCGTTATTTTGTATTATCATATTAAATTATTATTTGTTGAAGTGGTAATTTTATAGTTGTATGTTTATATATGGTATTAACATTACCAAATATACCCAGGTGTTGGTATGGGTGGGGGTAGGGTGCTCAATGTTAACTCTAGCTTTGTATTATATTTGAATTCTCCTCATTTTATTGAGGAGTGCCTGGGTCAAGGGTGGGGCATTGGTTGGGAGAGGATATGAGGGACTTTTGGAGAGGAAGTGACGCCCCCTGGGAGCAAGGGGGAAAGTCTCCACTTAGACATGTTTTATATTTTTTTATTTAGAAATAGTTTTTTACTGTATTGTTGTGGGTGTATTAAAGAGGCTTTATTTTTGTAAATTTTACATGTTCCACGCTCGGGATGTTCTGGATAGGGTTGCCCCTCCCGACGGGTCTCGGATTGGCCCAGAGGATTATGGTTGATCAGTCGGTTAAGTGGTGCACCTGGAATGTCAAGGGGAGTAATTCGCCACTTAAAAGGAAGAAAATATTATCAAATCTTAAGAAGGAAAGAGTTGATATAGCTCTCCTACAGGAGACACACCTGTCAGATAAAGAACACTTGAAATTACGACAGGGCGGATTTGATCAGGCCTTTTTTTCTTCTTTTAGCTCAAAAAGCAGGGGAGTTGTTATTCTTGTTCGGAAGAATTTCCCTTTCAAAATCCTAAAGCAGATAAAAGACGAATCTGGACGATATATCTTGATTAAAGCCCTCATAAATGGAGAGGAATATGGGATTTTAAATTTGTACTGTCCCCTGGCACACCCCTTTAAATTTATAACGGAAGCCTTTTCAAAATTGATGGCTTTTGATGCCCGTCATATAATTATAGGGGGAGACTTTAATTGTATTATGGATCCGGAAATAGACAGGATTCCCAAGAGTACTGCAGGAGTATCTCCCAGATCTAGACAATTGATGGATCTGAACAAAGAATTAGGATTAGTAGATGTATGGAGATGTCTTCATCCACAGGGTAGAGATTTTTCTTTCTACTCTAATCCACATAAATGTCATACCAGAATTGATATGTTTTTTGCCCCCTCGATTTTTTTAAATTCCATATCATCCTGTAAAATAGGTAATATAGCAATTTCTGACCACGCTGCTGTATATATGGAAACTAAGGCGAGGAACAGTGGGACATCCCCTCGGCATTGGCGTATGGACCCCTTCTTAATGAAAGATAGTAAATTTGTAAAGTACTTCTCTCAAGAATTTAAAACTTTTTTAGAAATTAATTCAGGTACAGCTAGCAACCCGTCAATGATGTGGGAGACCATCAAAGCTTACACGCGAGGCTTGATCATCTCCTACTCAGCGACCCAGAAGAAATTAAAGGGAGAACAACAGCGTCTGCTTGAAGCCCGCTTAAAAGCGGCGAGACAGCATACACTGATAGACCTTTTATTATTAAATTGCAAAGGATTACAGCTCTTAGGACAGCTCTAAACACCACACTTACTCAAACGGCTAAGAGTGAAATATTATTTGCAAAGCAAAGGTTATATGAATATGGCGACAAACCGGGTAGATACTTAGCATTTCTTGCAAAGAAAAAAAAGGCCCCTCAGACTATTATGTCTATCAAGGAAAGTACGGGTATTTTGACTCATGATCATAAAAAGATTAACGCGACCTTTAGAGAATTCTGTTCTGAGTTATATAAATCACAGGATTGTGAAGATAGGACGAAGAGGATGCAGTAATTTTTTAAAAAATTGACTTTTCCAGACCTAACTCCGGAACAAGTATCGGTCCGAAATGCTCCTCTTACACCTCAAGAAATAATTGATGCAATTAGGCACCTTCAAAATGGTAAGGCGCCGGGCCCAGATGGCTTTCAAGCTGAATTCTATAAAGAATTTACAGAAATACTGGTTGGTCCATTTATGGACATATATAACTATGCATATAGTCAGGGCTGTCTCCCGCCTTCGCTGAAAGAGGCAAATATCTCTCTTATCCTTAAAAAAGGAAAGGACCCAGAAGATTGTACATCATTCAGACCAATATCCTTGCTAAATGTAGATTTTAAAATCCTCTCTAAAACGTTAGCACTGAGACTAGAAAGGATATTGCCACATATTATAAAGGAGGATCAGACGGGGTTTATTAAGGGCCGTAGATCATCCAATAATGTTAGAAGGGCTCTGAATATGATTCAAGCTTGTCATCAGGGAAAGATACCAGGAGTAGTGGTTTCATTAGACGCGGAAAAGGCATTTGATAGGGTCGAATGGTCATATTTGTTTTACACATTGGAGAGGTTTGGTGTTGGACAGGTGTTTACCAAATGGATTTCAACATTGTATAGTGAGCCCAAAGCAGTTGTGGTTACCAATGGATTAGGCTCGGATAGCTTCAGTGTGGGTAGGGGCTGCCGTCAGGGATGTCCCCTCTCGCCATTGTTATTCACGCTAATAATTGAACCACTAGCAGAAGCTATACGAGCTGATCCTAATATAGTGGCCCCAAGGATTGGTACAGGTAAACATAAAATTACCCTTTATGCAGATGATGCTCTTCTATTCCTCAGTAACCCTTTGATGTCCATACCTCGCTTAATCCAAGTTATTAATACATTTAGTGCATTCTCAGGCTATAAAATTAATTTTTCAAAATCGGAGGCTATGCCAATGGGTGGCCTTGCTGTGATACCCCGCTTAGCGGACGGTTCCCTTTTTCCCTTTCGCTGGTCCCTGGAGGGTTTCTTATATTTAGGCATTTTTATTACTCCAGTATTTGGTCAGTTGTATAAGGCTAATTTAGTGTATTTATTGGAAAGGATAAGGCAGGACCTCCAGCGATGGGGAGACCTGCCAATTTCCTGGTTGGGTAGAATAGCATTAATCAAAATGAATATCCTGCCCCGTCTCCTATATCCTATGAGTATGCTTCCGGTGATGCTGCCGAGGACGGCTTTATGTAAATTATACGGCTGGCTGAGTTCCTTTATCTGGAATCATAGGCGGCCCCTCATTAAGCTGAAGAAGCTACAGCTTCCACAGGCAAGGGGTGGATTGGACTTCCCAGATTTTAGGAAATATCAATTAAGTTCCCTATTAAGTTACATAGCTGATTGGGTCTTGTCTGATCCACAATCAATCTGGTTGGACATCGAGGCTTCTCAAGTAAAATACCCGCTTATTAACCTTTTATTCTCAGACAAGAGGAAAATCATTACAGATCACTGTAAAAACCCTATAATACTAAATACAATCAAGGCTTGGAATATAATGCGGCAAAATGAGGGTAATTCACATAAAACATCCCCCTATGCACCGATAGTGGGAGCATGGGGATTCCAACCGGGGTTAACAGATGCCACTTTTAAACTCTGGAGATCCAGGGGTATCTCATGTCTCGGGGATTTATTTAAAGATGGGGTCCTGATGTCTTTCGGACAGCTGCGTCAGAAATTCGGATTACCCAATGGAGACCTTTTTCGATACTTCCAAATTCGAGATTATATACAGAAGAAGACGACGTTATTAGATAGTCTTTATAAATCCGATAGAGAATGTAGTGTCCTACGACCAGTGGGGGTATCTTCCGTCAGTAATATTTATCATTTACTACATGATGAAGTATCGGGAGATATGGATAATCTGATCTGGGACTAGAAATCTCCACAGAAACGTGGAATGATATCTGGGAAAATGCAAGAAGAATTACTATTTGTAACAGAACCCAGGCTATCCAGCTGAAGATACTTCATAGGGCTCATATAGCACCAGTTCGATTGGCAAAATTTAAGGCAGGAGCATCTCCAATGTCTCCTAAATGCAAAATAGAGGTGGGCACTCTTGTACATTGCTTATGGACCTGTCATAAGATCCGTAGATATTGGACTAAAGTAGCAAGTACCCTGACAGAAATTTTAGGAACGGAAATAAAAGTAGACCCCGTATCTCTCCTCTTGGGCTTTTCGAACTTTCGCTCCCTGGACACGTACGGGAAGAGACTATTTTTTTTCTTTCTTTCTGTGCAAGGAAAAATATTGTGATGAACTGGGTGACGGAGGGCCCCCCCGGACTTTCAAATTGGCACAGACTAATTATGGAATGTATTCCCCTTGACTTCCTTACAAATATGGTGCACCGAAAGACCGAATTATTTTATAAAATATGGCAGCCCTTTTTGAATTACATGAATACAGATATTTCGGCTATCCTAACAAGGGCTTTTATTTAATTGAGATTACAAACCTGGCTGGTCTGCGGCCCCTCGGGGGAGGAATCCCGCACGAATACGGGTTTTATTATATCTGATGCTAACACATCCCGAGCATGTAAGAGACTTAAATTTACACCCTGGTTAGTTGTAGGTTAGATTAATAGATAGTTGAGTTTTGTTTGTTTGTTTTTTTTCTTTTCGGTTTTTTTTGTTGTTTTGTTTTTTTTTGTCAAATTTTGGCTATTGTATATTTGAGCTAATTGTATATCAATGTTTATATCTGAGAGTTTTGTTTATTTTTGTAAACTTGTAAAAATGTTAAATTTCTAATAAAAATATCTATTAAAAGGCAAAAAAAAAAAAAAAATATGAAGTTATCCACCGAGGAAGAAGGAACAAGGCGGCGAGTACTCAAAGAATGGCAGCGCATTAGCCAGCTGAAGAGGCGATTCTGCACGGATTCCTGAAGTGAATGGACAGGCTAATGGACAAGTTAAAGAAGGTGTAAGGTACCGTAGGCATCGTGTTTATTCATGAAGCCATTGATTAAAGGGCCAATACAGGACATTGTTTATGCCAAAATGGCATACTGGGTCTCGTTCTTCTTGTCACATCACAGGAAGGACGTGATTGTGTTATAGAGGTGATTAACCAGGATGTTCCCTGGGTTGGAGCATATCAGCTATTAAGAGAGGCTGGATAAGACCTTGTTGTTTCCTTTGGAGCAGAGAAGTCTAAGGGGGGCGTGCTTCAGAGTTACCAGTTTATAAGTGAAATGGTTATGATGGATAGACAGCAGTTGATGGTTCAAGACAAAGGGCGAACAAGGGAGAACACTTTGGAAATGAAGTGTTTGATGTTAAAAGAGGACTGGAAGATGTATTTTCTTTCAAATTCTATTGGAGTCTGGAATGTACTTCCTGAGAGAGGAGATGTCACAGGTAAGCTCACAACTGTCAAAACGTACTTGCACGAGCACCTGAAGTGTGATAACATTCTCGGCTAAGGCCCTCATCTTTGAATGTCGGTCTAATGATGATCGTTTTGTATTTCCGTCTGGTATCTGTGATTATGGAAGGTCAATCATTGTGTAGGTTGAGTCTGGAACTGATGGATTTCTAAAGAGTGTTTGAGCATTGTGCAAAAGCGTGGACTTTAACAGCTTCTAAAAGTGTTCCAATGGCAAAGGTTAGAGAAAGCAACTGCACCCTTGTTCCAGTCTGAAACCAATGAATTGAGATTGGAGAACAGGGAAATGGCTGAACAATGAAACAGCCACTTCCGTTCTGTCTTCGAAGAAGGAAAAATCAAAACAAAACGGTTCCCATCAATACTGGGAAATCTACGTCTGGTGTGCAAAAATAAAACGAATTTATTGAATAAACAGTTTTGGAGAAATTATTGGAACTGAAAGTAATCAGCAGAGACAAAGCCAAGATAGATTGATGAAGCAGAAATTCCATTTGAAAAACCGACTTACCGATAAATTACAGAAAAACCGTTTGCAATATGTTTGGATTATAAAAAGGATCATTGTTAATGTCTTTATCTTATTGGCAAAGATCAAATGCTTTTGGATTGGGGCTAATATAAAGAAATGTTTGAAGAATAGTTGAGTTGGCATGGAACAGTGGGTAGAATTTTCATTTTCTTGACACATGTATTTTGCAGTAAAAATACAATAAAATAGGGCGAATGTTTTCATTTGTTAACAGGAAATCTGTCATTTTGAGCAGTATAAGAACAAAGAAATAGGGAGAGTTTAGACTGGCGGGAGTCCATCAATCCTGCGACAAGTCATGAACATTGATGATTCCTGCACCGCCACCCTTCAAACAACACCTCCGTTCCATCTACACTGGAGACCATTGCTGTCAAATTTGCTAATCCACGTGGGCCATCTTGTGCCACTGATCTGGTCTCTCCGACCATGCAGCAGCCATGTTCCAGCTCAGCGAGCAAACCTATAACCATAAACTCAACCTGAGGTACAAATCTTACGAAAACTCGGCAGCAGCTACTTATTGTACGTCTGCTCCCGTTTTCACAAAAGCCAGTAATGACTCACTCTCCTGTGCGCTGGGTCCAGTCAAGGTTCGCACTCTGTGCCCTCCTGAAGAACCGCCCATTGGCCCATCTCGAAGTCCACACCTGTGCCCATTTCCAGGTCCACATTGTGGACACATCTCGAAGACTACAACCAATCTCGAAGTTCTCAAAATGGATCTATCTCTATGTGCACACTCCAGGCCCTTGTCTACGCCTACTCGTTGGCCCCAGCTCAAAAGAACTTGATGTGCACTTTTTCAGATAAGATTCCCAATAGTTTGGAAACAGGCTCTTCAGCCCAACAAGTACACACTGACCCTCCGAAGAGTTACCAACCAGAATTATTTACCTCTGATTAATGCACAAAAAACAGTTAAACAGCCATGAACAATTCATCTGCCTTTGGACTTTGGGAGGAAACTGGAACACCCAGAGGAAACCCACGCAGGCACGTGGAGAATGTGCAAACTGCACGCAGACAGTTTTGGGCGATCACAACCATCCAAGTGATGGCAGAGCTGAGATTTAACTAAGTAAACGACAAAAAAAAAAACAAGAAACTGTTGAAAAAAATGCAAGGCAGTCAGAGTGGCCAACCTGCAGCACAGGACTCCTCCACAACCACTATCTTCCATTAGAAACACAAGAATAAAGGAATATTCATTTTGGAGTGAAAGGCTCATGGGATGTCATACAGTTTGGTGCTTGGGCGCTACCTATTCGTAATACATATCAACATTCTTTTGAGAGAATCAAATGCATTGTTTCCAAGTCTGCAGAGAGGATGTATTGCTGAACAGAGGGATATAGAACATAGAATAAAAAACAATATAGCGCAGAACAGACCGTTCGGCCCTCAATGTTCCTGCGACCGGTGAACTCTTCCCAGCTCGTCCCCCTACACTGTATAAAATCAGCCGTGTCCTTATCTCCCTAATGTGACTGAGTTGACTGCCTTAGCAGGTAGGGCACTTCACGCCCTTAGACTCTCTGCATGAAGAACCTGCCTCTGACATCTGTCTTAAATCTATCACTCCTCAATTTGTAGTTGGGCCATCTCGTACAAGCTGACGTCATCATCCTAGGAAAACGTCTTTCACTGTCTGGGCTATCTAATCCTCTGATAATATTGTACGTCTTGGAGTGCTGGTTCACACTCGTTGCAATTCGAGACGCAGGTGGATAATATCGTGAAGAGGGCGTTTGCTATGCTTACCTTTATTGGTCAGAACATTGCGTACAGGAATTGGGAGGTCATGTTTTGGCCAATTTTGGAATATTTTGTGCAATTCTGATTTTTTCTGTTGGAAAGATTTCGTGGAACTTAAAATGGTTTGAAAAAGAAATGCAAAGTTGTTGTGAGGGTTGGAAGATTAGATCGACAGGGAGAGGTTTCAAAGGCTGGAGCTGTTTGAAACATATTGCTCGAAAAAGAGATTTCGGCTCCTTGTTATATTTATTTCTGTACAGACCTCTGAATTCCAGTGGAGTGAGTTCTGAAGATAGACGTCAATACTGGGAACGACAATTTCACGCTGATCAGTGTACATAGACCAAGATGGGGCTAGCTATAACATTGAACTGGTCTTGAATCTCCTTGTACAGCAGTCATTGTTGGCATCATTACAGGACAGAACGTTGTAAGGAAGATAAATACTGTTTTGACTTCGATTTTGGGGATCTGAGTTCAGGAGTAAGAGTGTCTTACCATAACTGTGCACAGTCTTGGTGAAATGCATCGCGAAATTGTGCAGTATATGTGCAATTCTGGTTGCCTTACCGAATAAGGGACAAACCGGGCATTGCACAAGTGCACTGAAGGAGGTTCATCTGATCACTGTGATGAGAAGCTTATTGTGTGAGCACGGTTTGGGCCTACTGGGTCAGTCTTATATGAGATTGCGGAAAATGAGTGGAGATCTCACGAAAATATATAAATATCTGACGAGGTGAGACAGATTGGAAACAGGGCTGATAAGTCCCCTGCCTGGGACGTCTCAAACAAGGGACCACATTCTTAAGTTTAAGCAGGACACTCTGCGTTGAAATGAGGATAAAGGTTTGCACACAGAGACTGGTGGACCTGGAGAATTCTCCCCCACATAATGCTGTGGAAGCCAAGATACTGAATATAAATGAGGAGATCTCAACTCTTAATTAATGAGAAGAGGACATGTCTGGTTTTGTGATAGAGGCGAATTCATCACTTTATTTCCTGGGGAAGCAAAATTGATGGACAGAAGTGATAACTAAAGACCCTATTTTACATTTTTTCCGATAGCTAATCACAAGGGATATGAGCGTGTTGTGGGATAAGTACACTGAAGAGAAATTCGGTCATGAAATTGAATGGGCGAATACACAATGGGTTGGATGACCTGATCCTTCTCCTTTCACCGTGCAGTCTGTAAATTTTGTCATAAGTTCTCAGATGTGACGAAGACGTCTCTGCAGTGTCGCCAGAACTGTAACTCCCATCCCCTTTTCTGATACTGAGGCTGTTGCCGTGTGTTCTACCTGGTTTGATCTTTTCATACATTGCACCAGTTTAGGTGTCTTGATTGGCCATTTCAGATACCATTGAAGAGTTTATCACATACCTGTTTCCTGAAAGTACATTGGTAAAGTAAATTGGTATTTGCAATGGATATTGGCTTCACGTGCACAATAACTGCCGGGAGATTTTAAATCTCTAAATTTTGTTACTTGTTTTTAACATCCAACAGCTGCCAGAGCGTCATTGTCTGTCAACGCCTACTCACTACCCCTCTACCTGCCTCACCCTCTCCTCCTTCATCCACTTTCCCTCTCCATCCACACTCTCTCCCACATCCAATTTCTCTCCTTCTCCCCTCTCTCTCCTCCCCCCTCCCCTTTCTCTCTCTCATACCTCCAGCGCTCTCCCCTTCCTTACAATCATCTGTCTCCCTCTCCTGCTCTCTCTCCCATTCCTTTCTTTCTCTCCATCCCCCATTGCTCTGTCTATCCCCCTCTGTCTTTTTCACCTCCCTGGATTTCTCAATTCTCCATCCCACTCTCCTTTCCTCCTCCTCCTCCGTCTCACTTCCCCCCATGGCTGACATGTATTCCTATATCTCCCTCCCCATCTCTCTACCCCAGCCAACTCCATCTCTTTCTCCCCGCCGATATCTCTGTCATCCTCTCTCTCTCGCTTTCTCCTACCCACGTCCCTCTATCGTTCTTACTTCCTCTCCTTTCCCTCTCTCTCCCTACCCCTCATTCTCTATCACTCTGCCTCCTGCCTCTCTGTTTATCGCAGCCCAGCTTCTCTGCCTCTCTCTCTGTCACTGTCTCCTTTCCTCTCTCTACTACATGCGTCTCTCTAACCGTCCTCTCTCTCCCCCTCCACTCCCGCTCTTTCTCGGTCTTTGATTTCCCCACCTCTTTCTCTCACATCTCATCAAACTCTGTCTCGCTCTTTCCATCCCTCCCTCTGTCTACCCGTTCCCTCATATTCCCACCTCCTTACCACGACACCCTTTCCTCTCGACTCCCTCAATCCCAACTCTCCCTTTATTCAACTCCATCCACCCTCGGTCTCTCTTGTGGCAGCCTTACTGTCGCTATACCCATCACTCTCACTCTCTTACTCTCTTGCTCTTTCGTTCTCCCTATCTTTGTCCCCTTCTCTCTCTCCGCCACCCTCCCTATCCTTCTGTCTCTCTCATTCTTCTCTCCATCTCTTTCTCCCTCCCTCTTCACTCTCTCTACCCCGCTTTCTGTAGCCCGCATCCTCCCTTATCTTACTCACTCTCTTTCTCTCCCCATATCTCTGTCTCGAGCTTCCGTCTCTCTCTGTCAGCCCCTTCATCTCTCTTTAGCATCCTCCCTCTCTTCAGCCCAGGCCTACTTCTCTCCATCATCTTCCTTTTCTTTCCCCTCCCCCTCACTCGTCCTCTCCTTCTCTCTCCACCTTCCCTCTTCCTCTTCTCTCCCTCAGTCTCCCCCTCTCTGAATCCCACTGCTGTCTCTCTCAACAATCTGTGTGGCCCTCTCTGTCTCCAAACTGCTCTGCCTCTTTTGCTGTCGTTCCCTCCACCCTCTCTCCCTCGTCCCTCCCTATCTCAGGCTGTACCTCTCCCTCTGTGTCCCCTTCCTCGCTCTCTCATCCTCACTCTCTCTGCCATCGCCCAATCTCACTTTACCCTCCCTTTCTCGTTCTTCCTCCCCCTCTCTTGCTCCTCTGTCTCTTCTCGTCTCACTCTTTCCATTCCCTCCTCTCTGCCTCCATTTCTACTCCTCCCTCTCTCTCTTCTACTCTGTCCTGTCTGCCCCTTTCTCCCTCATCCTTCCCGGTCTCTTTCTGCACCATCACCCCTCTCTCTGTCTCTCCACTTCTCTCTCTTCCCCCAGCTTTCCTCTCCCTCTTCCCCTACCTCCCCACATCACTCTCTCAACATACTCAAACTCTTTCGCTCCGTCTCTCCCCCCTCCCACTATCTTTGTCTCCCACTCCCTCTCTTCTCTCTGACCCAGCTCGCTTTCTATCACCCCTCCTCTCTGTCTCTCCCCAGAGCGCTCAATCTCTTACCCGCCTCTCTCTTTCACTCCTCCCATTCCTCGCTCTCTTACTCCCTCTCTCTGTCTCCCCTTCTCTCTCTCCCACCTCTCGAAACCCCAATTTATCTTTCACTCACGCGTTCTCTTCCTCTATCCCCTTCGCTCTCTCTCTCTTCCACGCTATATCTTTAGCTTGGTCACTTCCCCCTCACTCTCTC